>NC_056748.1:813577554-813652554 GCF_019279795.1 Protopterus annectens | reverse complement strand
TTGCAGATGGCAAATTAGAAGCCATCACTGAATCTCACTCGAACACAAATGTTCTCCGAGGGGCTGACTCAGGTAAACAACTGGTGTCAGAGCCATGGACTAAAACTAAATGTCAAGATATACATAATAGTATCATAGGTTCATACTAGGCTATTTGCCCTAGGGCATTTATAAGCCTAGCCAGAGTAGGTTTGGCTTTCGCCACCCATTTTAAATTAATTTTGCTATGCCCTTTTTCGAGGTTAGTATACTGTGCCTCTGTCTAACAGTGACACCGTAGGTTTACCCCGGGTATCACTTCTATCTCCCATTCACTCATCAAGACTCCTCTTGAAGAGAATCAATGAGGGACTCTGCCTAACCTGGACTGGGATTTTATTCCAGAGTGAAGGGAGCCTCTGGGTTATGAATCTGTCGCTCCAGCATGTCCTATTTATTTCAGTGCTGAGGTTCAAGTCTCTCAAGCGTGTAGCTCTATGGGATTTGGATTTTTTGAGGTGCAGCATGTCCCTTAATTCCGGGTTGGACATGGCCTTATACGTCAGGCACAGGTCACCTCTGAGCAGGCGGTATGCCACTGAGTAGAGCTGGAGTTTCTTTAACCAGGCAGCATATGGCATCTGTTTGAGCCCTTTGATCCTCTTGGTGAGGTACTTTTGGGGTCTTTCCAGTTGCTGCAGGTGTTCGGTAAGGTACATCCCAAAAGGGGCATTTTACTCTATTATGGGCCTGATGAGGGATGAGTAAAGAGGCACGATGACCTCCCCTAATCTAGATGTGAATCCCTTCATGATTAGGTGGGCTATATAAAATGTTTTTCTGACCACTTTGGCCACGTGGTTGTCAAATGAGAGATTGCTATCAACTTGGGTCCCCAGGTCCCTAATTACTTCTTCTGTACTTAATGGATTACCACCTATGTGGTAATGTGTGGGCACTTTGTTTTTGCCAAAGGGGATGACTATACACTTTTTGGCGTTTAGCTTGAGGCCATGGCTCTGGCACCAGTTGTCTGTTTCTATGAGGCCCTTTTGGAGGATGCTTGTGTCGGCTGGAGAGTCGATTATGGCGCCCAGTTTGCAGTCCTGTGCGAACTTTGTCAGCCACAGTCCTTCCGTGTTGGCCTGTACCTCCGAGAAATATATACCAAACAAGAGAGGTCCCAGGACTGAGCCTTGTGGGACGCCACTTGTAACTGGTTTGGAGTCTGACATGGCTCCAGCAATTCTAACCATGTGGGTTCTGTCCTTGAGCCAGTTTGCAACCCATCTAGTGACATAGGGGTTTATGTTTAAGCTGGTGAGCTTATCTATAATGCCCGAGTGGGGTATTGTATCGAAGGCTTTTGCGAGGTCCAGATAGGCTGTGTGGACCACCTTCCCTTCGTCAATGGCCTTGGTGACTGTTTCAAAGAAGTCAACCAGGTTTAAGAGGCAGGATCTGCCCTTAAAGCCGAACTGGGTAGGATCCAGTGTCTGTAGGTCCCCAATATCTTTATTTATGAGGTCCATGATGATCCTTTCCATAGCTTTGCAGACCAAGCTAGTCAGGCTTATGGGGCGATAGTTTCCAGGGTCCGTTGAGGCACCACCTTTGTGGAGAGGGACCACTGTTGCTGTACGCCACTCTTTGGGTACATATCCTGTAGTAAGGCTGAGATTGAACAGTAGTTTTATGTTTGGGTTTAGCTCTTCTTGGAGTTCATGTAGGACGCAGCCTGGGACACCATCTGGTCCCATTGATGCTGTGTTTTTTGCTTTGGAGAGTGTGGCTCCCACCTGAGCATCTGAGATGTCAGGGGGGCAGCACTCTGCTGGGATAGATATTTGCCCTTTTGGTGGGGAGGGGGCGGAGAAGTTTGCGCTGAACCTGTCAGCTAGGATGTTGGCAATGTCTGTGGGATCGGTGTATTTTTTGTCATTTTGGACTAATTCTGAGCATATCTGGGAATTCCCACCCAGGTTCCTAACATAACTAAAGAAAGCCTTGTGATTATCCTTAGTGTTCTGTGCAATTTTTCTCTCGAAGCTGGCCTTTGACGATTTTATGAGTGCCCTTAGTTTTTTGCTAATACTGATCAGAGATGCCTTCCCTTTTTGGGATTTTGCTCTATCATGTAGTAGCTTCCTCTTTCTATTGTATAGTTTGTTTATGGCTGGGGTCCACCAGACAGGTTGTCTGCCTTTGGAGGATTAGGTCTTGGTTTTATTTGGGATTGCATGATCCATGCATTCCTGAAGGTGTTCATAGAATGCATTTATACATATTTTGTATTTTCCACAGGCCCGGGGGCTTTGAAGGATTCCACCTCGGTTTTGAGGAGTGTGAAATTTGCTTTAGAGAAGTTTTTCACTGTGGTTTTCTGGGCAGGGGGTGGGGTCGGGATGTGAATATCCAGTGAGATCAGTTTATGGTCTGATCTTACCAGTGAGGGATACACTTCTGGTCTGGAGCATAGAGTCCCCATGTTGGTGATGATCAGGTCCAGTATGTTTTCCCCTCTTGTGGGAGTGGTAACAAGTTGTTCCATAGCATTTGAGTTTATGAATTCTAGGAACCTTTGGGCAAGGGTGTTGGAGCTAGAGTAATGCTCCCAATCTATGTTTGGGTAGTTGAAATCGCCCAATATAATGGTGTTCGGAGAGGCCTTCATATTTTCCAGTGTTCGCAGGAAGGCCGAGTGGGGTTCCTGGGTTTGGGAGGGTGGTCTGTAGCAGGCTATAAACTGGAAGGCAGTTTTACCCACTGTTAGTTGCACATGGATAGTCTCTGATGCTTCGTGCTTTGTCACCAACCTGGAGGTGTGGGTATCTTTGATGAATATCAATGCTCCCCCTCCTTTTGTGGTTCGGTCCAAATTTTGGGGCCGAAAAGCATGGTATGAGGTATAACCTGGTAGTGCTGGGGTGCTCTCAGGAGTCCTGAACCAGGTTTCTGTTACTGCACAGATATCGATGTTCTCCATGCTAAGGAGAGTTTCGAGTGCATGCATCTTGAGGTTTAGACTTCTGGCGTTGAGTAGCATTACTCTTAGTTTCTTATCCCTTGTGATACCTATGGAGGTGGGATTGTCTTTTAAGCCTTGCCTAAAAAAGGCACTATGGGGGTAGCAAGAGCCTTTGCCAATATCCCTTTGAGAAGTCCTCCATCCCTGGTAACTATTGTATTGAAAACACACCCCTTAGAGTTGACCCAGTAGTCGGGGACTTAGGAACATGCATAGATGATAATCTACCCTTTGACCATCATGTGCATACAGTAGTGTGGAAATCATTCTGTGTTGTGCAACTTATAAGCAAAGGTATGGCATCCAAGTATTTTTCCACTGTATCTGGCATTCATCAGACCTATCCCAGAGTACAGTGCCCCCTTTGGTATGTATCCAACAGGCATATCCAACAATTGGAATGTCCGTAGAGGTCCCTCACTAAAATAATACATGTTGTAAGAGAAATGTTCTTTGCAGACCGGCCCAAGGACCTATCCCTGAATTCTGCCTCGTACAGGCCATTGTCAAACCCCACTCTCAACCTCCTGCATATCCACAAAACAAACAGCACCAGAATTACCTGTTATAAAGACTAAACCTTGCCTGTGATGTAAATAGGACCTGCTTGAGAGAGAGGTATGTATCCCAGAGACTACCCCGTTATGGAGTAGGCTCCCCATCCATGCAAAACAGAGTTCCTCCCTAACCCAATTCAAGTGCAACTTGGACAACTGTATGGAAACAGGAAATTCATCTCTGGTTTGGCACCTGTAAATGGTTAATCTCCCATGCCCATGCGTACAGTTATCAAGGGTATCGGAACATGTCAAAGATTTGGGATGCATGGCTAGGCTTAAAAAGGCCCTTGTGGTTATTAGCTTAGTAAACACCCATGAACACCTTTACTGACCAAGTAGGCACAGTAATAACCATTCAGGAAATAACTGAAATAAGCTAGGGCCCAGGAAGACATACAGTTGTAGATGTTCTGGGATATATTTTAGAGCATATTCCCAGCCATTTTATATTAATGGTGATCTAAAAAAAAAAACATGGAGTAATAAAAAAAAAAAATCAGTTTTCTTTCAAGAAAGATGCAATTTGTACCTGTACCCAAGGCTTGGTGTTCAAAGATGACAAAGTAGTAGTTCACAATAAACATGGCAGTTGTCTGGATACAGAGGTCCTATCGGAGAACTGCCTGCCTCCCTACCCCCCCCCTCAAAAAAAAAGACTGCCTGTGCATGCTTCTAGTGTTTAGACTGGGATGAAAGCAGAGTTATTTCAAGTGATTGACATATATACACACACATATGCGTCTACATAGCATGCCTCTTCACTCTTCAGCCCAAACTGTCAAAGGCAGCTACCTGTATACATGCATGAAGTATGATTGTGAGGAAAGTAATACACTACTGTAATCATTATTTTTCCACTGTGTTGCTCCTTGACAGTACACTTCCCCTGCACAAGCTATAGTAACTTTGTCACCACTGAGGTCTGTGAGAAGTAAAAGAAACCATGATCACATTGTCCTCGGCCCAAACACAAGCTATAATAACCTCATGTGCACACCTAAGGTTTGTTTGTGATGAAAATTAAACGAGTAATAACCACATAATCCATTCCCCCATAACCTACAGCAGCCTTCTCTACACACACATCGAGCAGTGCTGGTTTTAGAATGAGTCATTATGGGGTCATTATGAGCTTTGTCTTAACAGGGTCGTGTTACAACCCTGTTCAAGAAATTAATACATTTTTCCCCAACCAGCAGCAGCTTTTGTTGGGACTCCACACAGTCAAGGATGATTAAGGGGGCCCCCTTATAGCCACAGGTAACAAGTGCCTAAAGCTGGCTATGTTAATTTTAGTGGAGTGAATGTCCATTAGCAGGGTTTAACTAAGCCAGGGCCACTGTCAGTGGTAAAATGTTTTTAATGGAATTGTGAAGACTGTTGCTTGCTAAAATAATGTTACTATAACCAGAGAGAGCTTTGAATTTTAAAGGAGGTATAAGTAAGAGTCGTTACCCATCTGGGGTAAGTACCCAAGATTGCTTTTCTAGCTTTTGTTTGACAAACATGTTACAGAATATAAAGATAAGATAACTTACTTTGGTTCAGCCCCATCCCCCAGGAGGAGGGGGCCCCCAGTGACTGCAGGGTTAATTGGTGCCTAAAGCCATCTGTGGAATTAAAGCAGATGTTCGAAATAGGATCACCGCTGTAGTACAAGCTTCCTCAGACCTGTAGAAGTTGTGCCAGATCTGGTGATGTCTGGCAGTGACCAATTCCCATTTTAAGGAATTCCCTATAACAGTAATACTACTTAATGTGCTGTTGTGGCATGCGGCATATATGAAGAGACTTAATTGAGCTTGCTGATTGTGTCCCAGGCAGGTATGTCCCTAGCCTTAAGCAGCATTCTGCCATCACCCAGAATGATGCTTCAATATAAACAAAGTGATTTTAACAATTGGCTTAGTTTCTGGTGTCATTTTGGGGGGATCCAGTACCTGACAGCCTAGGAAGATATGATCGACAGACCACAATGCTTTGCCAGAGATGGCCTGCATCTGTATCGCCCGGGCTTCAGGCTTCTGGCAAAATCTCTTTTCCTTAAAGTGATGAGGTTAAAACTACCAACATAAAAATTTCAACAAAACACAAATTAAAGGTTATGCTGCAAAATGCTTCCAGTCTAAATATGCAGCTGTGCTCATTGCAAACATTCCTAACCCTGGAAAATGCTGATATCTGTGCTGTCACAGAAACCTGGTTCAAAGGTGCAGAGAGCACCCCAGCCTTACCTGGGTACTCATCCTATCATACATTCAGACCCCAAACTGTAGGCAGTAAAGCCAAAGGAGGTGGAGTTTCAATATGCATTAAAGACACACACACCTCCAGGCTGGTCAAACAGTATGATGCACAGGAGACGCTCCATGTGAAGTTGACTATCTGTAAGACCCCTATTCAAATCATAGCTAGCTACCGGCTCCCATATCGGACTCAAGATTCCCAATCCACCTTTTTGGACCTGTTCGAATCTATCAAGATTCAGCCCTTTACCCTGATCCTGGGTGACTTTAACTTCCCAAACCTAGATTGGAGAACCAATCATTCCAGAACACACATGCCCAGAGATTCCTTGATTTTTGTCAATGCAAATGGCTTGGAGCAGATAGCTGATACCCCCACAAGGGGTGATAATATTTTGGACTTGGTATTAACCAACATGAGTAACCACTGCAACATCCCTATAGTATCCTCCTCCCTGGTAAGATCCGACCACAAAGTGGTCACTTTCAAAGTCACCATCTCCTTCACCCCCCCCCCCCCCTTCTAGCTAGGATCAGACATAAAAACTTCTCCAAGGCTGATTACAGCCTCCTGAGGGATGGTATAAACAGCTTTGCAATCCCCTCCCCCTCATCCTCTGTAGGAACTGAACCAATATCCAAAACTGTACCAAAGCACTGTACGAGCATTTTGTATAGATGCATGGAATCTGGAATACCTGAAAGGACCAAGTCATCCTCCGCAAGGAAGAGTAAACCTGTCAGGTGGACATTGGCAGTAAATACACTCTATAACAGAAGGAAAACATTGCTGACCAAGAAGGAGCAGATGCCCAACTGGAAACAATTTCTCCTTAGCCTAAACAAGCAAATGAGAGCACTAGTGAAATACTCCAAAGCAAAATTAGAGTCCAAATAAGCCACATCTGCTAGAGACTGTTATAAGGCCTTATTCACATATGTCTGCAACCTCAAAGGAAGCACCCAAATCTGAGAACTGATGGTCAAGGACACCACATATACAAATGCCGTAGATATAGCAAACTTGCTGGCTAACAGATTAATCGAAAACTTTACCCCTCTGTCCCCCCCCATCAGTAAATCAGGACATCCCTAGTGCCTGCCCACCTTCCCCTTATGTCTAGGGAACAGGTCATTACTGCTCTCTCAAAGGCAAAAAATACAGCCTCCATGGAACTCTATAATATCCCAGGCTGCATCCTGCATGAACTTGCAGCACCATTAGGCACCCTATTCAACCAGAGCCAGAGTACTGGCTTCGTCCCAGCTGAGTGCAGGATGGCCACTGTCCTCCCTTTTACCGAAAGGTGGAGCAACCACCAGTCCAGGAAATTGTAGACCAATCTGCATAACTTGCCTGATCTGCAAGGCCATGGAACAGATAATCATGGACCTCATTAACAAGAACATTGGCAACCTCGAAACACTTAATCCACACAGTTTGGCTTTGTCAAGAGGAGGTAATGTCTGCTACATTTGGTTGACGACTTTGAGACTGTCACCAAAGCCATGGATGAGGGGAAGATTGTACACACTGCCTACCTTGAACTGGCCAAAGCCTTTGACCCTATTCCCCACTTGCGCATAATAGATAAACTGTCTCAACTAGGCATCAATCTACATCTTACCAGATGGGTAGCAAACTGGATCTCTGGTAAACCCACGTAGTCAAAATAGGGGAAGCCACCTCAAACAGTAGACCTGTAATAAGCGACATACCCCAGGATTCGGTCTTGTTGTTTGAGATATACTTTTCTGAGGTGCAGGCCAAAACCAGTGGGCTATGGCTGACCAAGTTTGCATATGACTGCATGCTGGGTGCTGTCATAAATTCCCTTGGTGATGTGGACATCCTCTGAGGGTCTCACTCGGACAAATGGCTGGTGCCAGAAACATGGCCTCAAGTTGAATATCAAAAAATGTCACCCACTTTGGGGAGCGTGACGTCCCCACAAATTATATTAATAACAACAATGTCCTAAGCACACTATCAGTCGTGAGGGATTTGGGCACCCAGGTTGATGGTAACCTCTTGACCACCATGGTGATTCCATTGTACAGAAAGCTGCCTTCTACATGGCCCACCTCCTAAGTAAGGGTTTGTCATCCAGGGACAAGAATGTCATAACATCCATGTATTCTTCCCTTATAATGCCCATTATTGAGTACATTGCCCCTTTCGGCATGTACCTCACAAAGTACATGCAGCAGCTGGAGAGACCACAGAGGTTCCTCACCAGAAGAATCCAGGGCCTCAAATACCTACCATACACAGGCTAAAAACAATATCCCTCTACTCATTTTCGTACAGACTCCTCAGAGGTGACCTCTATCTGGCGTACAAGGTGAGGACTGACCCCACCTGGATGGAACTGCTGAATATCTGCAAGTCGAGCTTCACTCAAGTAACCCGGACATGCAGCCTCAACCTGGTCTGTGACATCAACAAGACTTCTTGGCGGGACAGATTTGTGTCCCAGAGACTCCCATTTATGGAATAGACTCCCTCTCCACATTAAGCAGAGTACCTCTTTACCCCCTTTTTAAGAGAAACCTGGATAACTGAATGCGAAACAGGAAATATACCTCTGGGATTCCACCCATGTCCCTACTGGACAGGGGCATCAGGTGCTGATTTGTCTAAACATGGGTTAAGCTCTTGGTTAGGCTTATAAGGGCCTCAGGGCCAATAGACTAGTAACCTCCTGTGACCATCTCCTCTGACACCCCCCCCCCCCCCCCCCAGCAGGAGGGAAGGTATAAAACCGCCTCCAGGGATCGGTCTTGAGGCCTCTGTTTGGGATATATTTTTCTGAGGTGCAGGCCAAAACCAGTGGGCTACGGCTGACCAAGTTTGCGGATGACTGCAAGCTGGGCACGGTCATAGGTTGGGACTAGGCTATCGGCCCTAGGGCCTATACAAGTCTAGCCAAAACAATTCCCTGGCTATTTCTTCCCACATTATTTACTTCCCTGGACCCCTGTCTAGCAGGGTGGCTGATGTGATGCCCGGGGTGAATTTCCTATTTCCCATCCAATCGTCAAGGTTCCTTTTGAAGAGGGCCAAAGAGGCGCTCTGTTTTACATGTATGGGCAGTGTATTCCAGAGTCCTGGGAGTCTCTGGGTCAGTAACATCCCTCCAGCATGTTTTGTTCATTGTGCTGACGAGGTTTAGATCCATGGAGCGTGTGGCTCTGAGGGATTGGGATTTCTTTGTGTAGCATGTCCAACGGCTATGGGTTTGACATGGCCTTGTATATTAAGCAGAGATCGCCTCCGAGTAGACTATATGCGACAGAGTATAGCTGGAGGTTTTTAAGGTGGTCAGCATAGGGCATCTGCTTTAGGCCTGTGATTCTTTTCTTTTAGTGAGGTATTTCTGCGCCCTTTCCAATTGTTGCAGATGTCTTGAGAGGTACATACCAAACTGGGCATTGTATTCTATAATGTGTCTAATGAGGGATGTGTACAGTGGGACAATGACCTCCTTTTTTCTGGATGAAAAGCCCTTGGTGATGAGGTGTGCCACATAGGATTTCCTGACTGTTATGGCGATGTGGTTATCGAAGGTGAGACCACTGTCCACCTGTGTCCCCAAGTCTCTCATCACACTTTTAGTGTTTAGTGTATTGCCACCTATGTAGTAATTCACGGTTACATGTTTTTTCCCAAAGGGGATAACTCTACATTTTTTTGCATTGAGTTTGAGCCCATGGCTCTGGCACCAAGCATCTGTTTCTGTAAGGCCCTTTTGTAGAATGTTCACATCATTTGGGGATTCAATAATCGCTCCCAGTTGGCAGTCATCTGCGAACTTTGTTAGCCAGAGTCCCTTAGTGGTTGCCTGTACTTCAGAGAAGTAGATGCCAAACAAGAGCGGCTCCAGGACTGAACCCGGAGGTACTCCACTTGTCACTTGTCTGGAGCTGGATTTGGAGTCTTACTTTTACAATGTGGGTTTTGTCAGCAAGCCAATTGGCTACCCATCGAATGATGTAGGGATTAATGCCCAGCTTAGTAAAGTTTATCTATGATTCCAGAGTGGGGAATGGTGTCTAAGGCCTTGGCAAGGTCCCGATAGGCTGTGTGGACCACCTTACCCTTGTCCACACCTCTGAAGTCTGATTCAAAAAAGTCAATTTGGTTCAGGAGACAAGATCGGCCCTTCACGAACCCAAACTGGGTGGGGTCCAGTGTTTGAAGATTGTCAATGTCTTTGTTTGTTTATAAGTTCCATGATCATACGTTCCATGGCCTTGCAGATCAGGCTCGTCCGAGACTGATTTGAGTGGTAGTTCCCAGGATCCAAGGTGGATTCCCCCCTTGTGAAGTGGGATTGCTGTAGCTGTGTGCCACTCAGTGGGCACAAAGCCTGAGGTGAGGCTATGATTAAACATGACACTTAGGTGAGGTGCCAGTTCATTTTGTAGTTCATGTAGTACACAGCCCGGGATGTCTGGTCCCATGGATGCTGTATTCTTAGCTTTGGAGAGTGCATTTTTTACCTGTATGGCAGTTATTGCCAGAATTTGGCAATGTTTTGGTACTGAGATGGGCCCTTTAGGGGGTGAGAGGAGGGTGAAGTTGGCACTGAATTGATCTGCCAGGATACTGGCAACATCCTTGGGATCAGTATATTTAAAGCCATTCTGTCATAGCTCAGAGCAGATCTTAACATTGCCATTTAGATTCTTGACAGCTATAGAATGCCTTGTGTTTGTCTTTGGAATCTTTGGCAATTTTATTTTCGTAACTGGCTTTGGAGGATTTTATGAGGGATCTCTGCTTCTTACTGAGGCTGGTATGGGAGTTTTTTTGCATCCTGGGATTTTCCTCTTTTCTGCAGCAGTTTCTTCCTTTTGTTGTAAAGTTTGTTTATGGCTGGGTATCACCAGATTGCCTTCATTTTTTTGGAGGACAACATCTTGGTTCTATTTGGGATGGCATGATTCATGCACGAGTGGATTTGCTCGTACAGTGCCTTAGTGTAGGACTCAGCAGTCAGACTTTCAGTTCCCATCTGCATGAGTGTCATGAAGTTTGTCACTTCTCCAAAACCAACTTCATGCTACTCAAGTCACACGTGTTTTTTATATAGAGGTTTCCTTACTGGGGGGTGGGGGAGGGATGTGGATGTCAAGAGTGATTCGCTTATGGTCAGACCTGACCAATGAGGGGGTTGACCATAGGTGTGGAGCATCGATTTCCTATGTTGGTAATGACCAGGTCTAGGATATTGGAGCCCCTGGTGGGACTTATAGATTAGTTGTTCCAGGGCACTGGAATTTTTGAATTCCAAGAACTGTTGGGCAAAGGTGTTGGCACACGAGTAGGTTTCCCAGTTAATGGCAGGGTAGTTGAAATCACCCAGTATTAGGGTGTTTGGTTGAATCTTAATATTTTCCAATATGTTTAGAAAGGTGTAGTGAAAATCTTGGGGCATGGTGGGGAATCTGTAGCAAGCTACAATTTGGATTGCAGTCTTGCCTAGTGTTAGTTGCACCTGAAGAATTTCAGATGTATTGTGTTGGGCAACTAGCCTGGTGGTGTCAATATCCTTGTTGAATATGGACACTCCTCCACCTTTAGTGTTTCGGTCCTGGTTTGGTTGCCGGAAAGTGTAGTAAGAGTTGTAGCCTGGTATTGCAGGGGTGCTCTCTGGAGCCTTGAACCAGGTCTCGGTTACTGCACAGATATCGATGTTCTCCATTTTTAGGAGTGCCGTGAGAGAGTGCATTTTGAGGTTTAGACTTCTAGCGTTGAGTAGCATTGCCTTAAGATTTTGTATGCTTGTACCTGTTATGGTGGTGGTTTTGTCCTTTGAACTTTGCCTAAAAAAGGCACTATAGGGTTGGCAAGAGCCTTGGCCAGTAACCTGAATCCCAGGGGCGACAGGTGCAGACCTTCTCTGGCAAAGCATCATGGTCTGTCAATCATGTCATCCCAGGCAGACAGATACTGGATCCCCTTTGACACCAGAAGCTTAGGCAATTGTTGGTCAATCATTTTGCCTTTGTACTGTGGTATCATTCTGGGCGAAGGCAGGATGCTACTCCGGGCTAGGGTCATACCTGCCTGGGCCACATGATCCGATAGCTCTTCCAGGTCTCTTTTCATGTAGTCCAGGGAGGTACGTCTCAAGTCCTTCACTCCAGCATGGACCATGACAGAGTCATGTTTGTACCTGTTGTGGAGTGACTTGACTGCATGCGATATGTGGCGGATCCTGGCACCCGACAGGCAGCTGACTGTGATTTTCTCCTTGTTCAGCCTGGTGAGTGGGACATTAGTAGTCAGTCAGGCACAAAGTGTTTGGTATGTTGTCTTGCCTTAGGGGCTGTTGTTGGGTGGCACACTGGTGTTGTGACCTATGTGACATGGATTGCGACTGGTGTTTGTATGCATTTCAGCTTTGGAGGTCCTTGTTGCTTGTGGAGGTTACTGTTGGGGGCCTCCTCATATGAGGGTTTAGTATTGCTATGTGAGGGTGATGTGGTGTGGATTTAGAAAGGCTATGTGTTTCTTGAGGTGTAGTGCAGGTGTTAACCTTCTCCTCCTGACTGTCTAGCACAATCTTGGGTGGAGAGAGCTTTGCTTCCAGTTTGGCTATGTAAGTGCATCTCTTGCAGGTTGTAGTGTTTGGTGGTAGGAGGAGAGGGTGTCTGTGTACTTGAGGCAATTGCTGCATTGCCCCAGTATGCCCAAATTCACCAGGTGGATGAGGGAAATCGCCAGAAGCTGACCCATAGATATGCCTGGTTTGGTGCTTTTTTTTTTTTTTTTTTTTTTTTTTTTGTAAAGTACAAGAGCTGTTTTTACTTACTTTAGCAAGGTACTTTCCAATTATAGACTGTTTAGTGCCTACAATTAATTTCTCCTTGTTAACAAGGAGAGTTGAGTGCTTTTATCAGTTTAAGGCTTCCTAGTGCTTTCCAGCAAGTTTTAGAGCAAGTGTTAGTCACAGGGATTCTTAAAGGTAAGATGAAAAAATGGTTTATCCTAAACACTGCAGTGTACACTAGAGGAGTTAGATGTGTTAGTAGGTAACTTAAGTTTTACCTGTCTAAAAAATTAAGTTTTAGTGGAGAGTCACTATTTTTTTTAAAACGGCAAGATAAATTGAAAGGGTATGGTCACTTTTGTATTCTGGTTCTGTGGAAAACAGTAGAATGGCCAATAAATTTAAGTAGTTGAAGGGGAGTGATTTCACAAAATGATTTTGTGCTTACTCACACAATCCAGTAAAAGAGAGGAAATGAGATTTATGGTCAAATTAACATAAGGGGCAGGCAACTAGAAAGTTGGTGGCGTTTAAGAACACAACGGTAACCGGGTGGGGAAAAATTTGTGCCTGACTCGAGACAGAGCTGTAGTCTCTTTTCAAAAGCAGAATACAAGTAAAATACAAGGTAAAGAAAACAAGTCATCATTTCCCTAGTGATGTGGACCTCCTGCAAGAGCAATCCACACATTCATACACCTACTGACTCCTACAGCAACACATGCACCTTCTCTGTCATGCTGCAGTGAATGGCAAGTTTAAACTACACACCCACACACTTTCTGTCCTACGAACAGAACAGGTCTCACCTAAACAAATGACTGGTGCCAGGTACATGGCCTCAAACTGAATGCCAAAAAATGCATAATCATTCCCTTTGGGAAGTCCTAAGCATGCAATTAGTCATGAGGGAATTGAGCACCCAGGTTGTTAGCAAACCGAATTTTTATCCCCATATTACCTCCATTCTACGGAAGGCTTTCTACATGGCCCACCTCATTAGGAGGGGTATGTCATCAGGGAAAAAGAGGTGATAACATCCCTATATTCTTCCCTTAAAAGACCCATTATTGAGTACAACACCCCTTTTGGCATGTACTCGCAGCAGCTGTACTGACCACAGAGTTTCCTCACCAGGAGAATCCAGGGCCTCAAACATCTACCTACACAGGCTAAAAGCCCTGTCCCTCTGCTCAGTCTCATACAGACTGCTCAGAAATGACCTGTGTCTGGCATAGAAAGCAATCTCAAACCCTACCTTGATGGGACTGCTGCATATCTGCAAGTCAAGTTCCACTCGAGTAACGCACACACGAGACCACAACCTGGTCTGTCACATAAATAGGATTTGGCGGGACAGATTTTTGTCCCAGAGACTGCGCCTTCTGTGGAATAGACTACCTCTCCACGTCAAGCAGAGTACCCTATTATCTCTAAGTGCAACCTAGATAACTGGATGGGGAACAGAAAATACACCTGGGGAATTCCACCTGTGTCCCTGCTTGACAGGGTCATTGGGTGCTGACTTGTTGGAACATGGGCTAAATTCTTGGCTAGACTTGTAAGGGCTTCAGGGCCAGTAGCCTAGTAACATCCTATGTCACACAGTTGTGCTTTATTTGTTTGTATTTAAGCATTTACTTGCCAAATTTGCATGTAATGAGATGCATTCTTCCCTTACTTGTAATATCATCACTCCCTTAATCGTTAAACAGGAATAATTGGTCAAAGCCCCTAACCAAACTCTTGCATTGAGGCATGTTGCTCAAGACTGTTTTGTATTAATTTAGAACAGTGATGCTTGTTTTTAACCTTTATCTGTTTGCAGTAATTGTACATTAGTATAGAGATGCTGACACCGCCCCCCCCCCCCAAATCACAGATGAGTAGGTGAGTACAGAAGCACATTGTCATGACCTGTATTGGTTTGTCCCCATTTAGCTTTAATGTGCTTATTCAAGGTAATAGGCTACAATTATTTCACCACTTGTGCTATATTGCTATAAATATGTGGCAGAAAAGGGTTCAGTCTAAAAAAAAAAAAAAGTGTATGTGTTGTACGTAAACGTGCAGAATTTCCCCATGGAATTAGCTTTTCTTCATATGTTGCAAATGGTATGATACTAAAGTTTCTCTATGGCTTAACTGAAGAAATGCTACATTGTAACTGAAATATTTCAAAAAATTATTTTCTGGTATTCTAGAAACTAACTGTAGGAACTTTGATACTTGGCTGTGTGAAGGAAGTGACCGACTTTGAGCTGGTCATCAGTTTGCCAAATGGACTTCTAGGATATGTACAGTTGACCAACATTTCTGAGGCATACAGCAAAATCCTTAATGAGCAAGTGGAAGCAGAAGAACTGCTGGAGGTAAGGTCAATCCAAGGCAAGTAGCAGAACTTCATAGTGCATGCAAATAAATGGTCATCTGCAAATTAGTTGTCATAGTTGCATATAAATGTTTTGCTTCTTAATTTAGTCAGGCTTATGCCTTTTTATTTGGGGATTAATTTCACACTGAAATCTTTTTCACTTTCTTCTAGCAATTCTATTAGACTTTGTCTCAGATGGACATAATGACAGCACGAGCCACCCCTGGACACCTTATTTTTTTATCAGACTGCAGGGCTGCAGCCCCCCAGCTGTGAAAAGAAAGAAAGAAAAAGAATACCAAAAGATTAACCTTTTAAAAATAAAATTTTAGTATATTATACTGCTGAACTGCGAGTCTGACTGCCACGCTGTTAAAGTCCTGGAACTCAAACTGTGCGCATATGCATGCTCGGCAGGTTCAGAGTTTAAAAAAAAATACTTTCTGTAAATCCAGACTGCTATAAAACCAGTCCAGATTAAGAAGAGAAGGCATCAGTATACAGATGCCCAGAAGTCTATGCAGTTTGTAACTGCGGTAAATTGGAAGGGGATCGGACTCCCACATCCACAGTCACGTACATGATGTGGCTGGCTGGATGGCTACTGATTTGGCTCTTGCTCTCTTCCTGTGCTTTGCATGTTGGGAAAAAGAGCGAGAAACCTTGTTGTACAGCATTCATCATGGAAGCATTGTAAATTTGTGTTCACATCATTTGCGAACCTTGTTTTGGGTTAGAGAAGAAGTTTGAAACTCATTTGTGTAAAAGGTAGTAAAATTCGAAGCCTGTCTCTCAAGATGGGACTTGTCACACGAGTTTTTAGCTTTCCACAAACAGCGAGGCAGTTGGTCATTATCGTTATGTAAGGTAGCTTGTCTATATTTTATGTAATATGATCACTGTGGTAACTACTTGAAAATGCTTTTATTTACTTGTTTGTATCACTAATGGGACATAGGTTAAGACATTTGAACATTCTTCGCACTTTGTTTAATTCGGATACACAAAGGCTAGGGATGTATACCTTCTAACATAACTCAAAATTCTCCCTGAAAAATTCTCCCTGATTTTGGCTCAGAATTTCAATCTGTTCTTAATCGCTCCTAAATTAGTTATTTGTTTTGGGAGAGTAAAGGTGGTGGAATTCACTTGTCAAATAGTGACTATAATTAGTCATAGACATCATTTGCTTCTGAAAATGTGTTAATTCACGTTGTCTTGTTCTGTCAAGTTCTCAGGTTTTAAGTGTTGTTAGTGTAAAACGTGTCCCTGGTTATTGCTGGATTTGTCCTTGATTCTGCAAGTTAGAGGTTGAGAGCTTTGCCTCCCAAAACAGATCTCATCTTTACTGGCTGTGGTACTTTAGCATACAACTGTATCTAAAGTCTAGGCAAAAATCCCTAAATTATTTTGATTGCACAAGCTGTGTCCAAATGTCAGTATTTTGAAACAGTGGAACCTTTTGTTTACACTAGTTAGATATGTCATTTGGTGGTAGCATTGGCAGCATTTTACATACATTATTTTATCTACTCCTAAGTATGGAATCCTCTCGTTTGTTTAAAAGCTAGTCTCGGTTTTTGAACTACCCTTCTGATGTCAATTTAAAACATACTGTTAAAAAGGGAAATAAAGACCATCATGTGTGCTCACTTTTATGTAGCTTGTACTTGGATATAATTGTCAAGACTGCAATCATAAATGCAAGGTTAAAAACAACTTAAAAAGTGACTCCAACTGTACTCTGAAAAGCACACTGCAAAACTTGACATTTTTGGTACTTGCAGTAGATCCTGAAATATTTGTTTCCCTTCTTCTGCATCTCACAGTTTACCAAAGATTCTGTTTCATTGCATGTCCAAGCCTCCCTTACATTTCATTTTATGCTTTTGATTTGCAGTAGGGAATTTGATATTTTAGCTGTATTTTCTTTTGTTGGAAGAGAAGTTTAGTGCTGCTCATGCCAAGTCTGTTTAAAATGTGCAACTGTTTTGTTCAGCAAATATGTTCACTGTTGTGGTATAGTGTTAAAGCACTGTTAGTAGCACAACAGGTAGCATACTTGCGTGTTAATGCAGAAGGCTGTAGGTTCTACTCCCGCAGCATATACATTTAGTATTTTAAGGTGCTGCAGTCCTGATTATGTCCTTCTTTAGATAGAGATGCCTGTTAACCATGAACATGTTTTTCAGTTTGCCATCCATTCCCTATTTCAACAGACCAGTTTACATTTTTTAATGTAACTTGGGCAATTTATTCAAGGGAAGCAGGCACTGAATTTGTAGAGGAAAACACTGAAATATAAAGTTCTTTCCTAGCAGTAACCTCTTGATTAGATTCAGATTTTTGTAATGTGAAATTATTCAGATGACTTTTAGTTCTGCAGAGATTGTGCATATTGACTGATATTGGTGGATTGTAATGACAGAAGTTTGAGTGGCCTTTTATAGTTGAAATGTTCCGAATTGGGCAACTTTGTTATTAGTGGTTCGTATGACCTGTAGTTTACTTCATAAGGTCTTCAACCTGTGGGTTACAGATCCGTATCTGATCCTAGCCGGCAACTTTTACTAGCATCAGCTCAGAGCTCCAAACTCCTCCACTGCCTTCCATCCCCAGATCTCGTTTGCTGCGAATAGCTTATGCATCGTGTCTTTTGAGCTCCAACTTAGTCAAGTGGGAAAAACCTTTGTGAATATCTTTTTTTTCTTCAGATTTTTGTTAGATGGCGTTAGTATAGGTCCCCTTTCTCCTCCCCTCGCTTGGTGTGTCGAGTTAGAGTTTTAGGATAGTTAGAGTAGTTTGTACTGTTGTGTAGATTGTAGCTTCCCTTCCCCCTCAGTGTTTTTTGTTTATGAATGTGGTGAGTGGGTGTGAGTGTGACAGTTAGAAAGAAACTGCTTCTTTCTACTGAGGCAGTATGGCTGAAAAGCTTGTTTTCAACCGTTGCACAGAGTGTGGCCATAAATTGTCCCCTGTGGATGGCCACACTCTTGTGTGTTTTGTGCTTGGGCGTGGCCCATCTGAGTTTGGACTGCAGCATATGGTTGGGCTTCAACCCCCGCACCATTAAAGATAGGAAGGCCAAGTTGGCCTTGAAAAGGTGTTCTTCCCCCCTTGAGAATCTGTCTCCTCGTCTCTGGCTTCGGTCACAGTAGCTGCTGTGACCATCTCTCCCTCTGGCTTCTCCTCCCTCCCAGGCTGGGACTCTACCTCCTGTACAAAAGCCTGTGGTAGTGGAGCAGAAAAGCGGTAGAGCGAGGGAGAGCGAGTCGAAGGTGAGGGAAAAGGGAGAGAGAGAGGTCTCTGGACCTCACTTCACCTACAAAGACGCCAGGGATCCGTGACTCCCCATCTGCTCAGATCTCTGAGGTTCTCCCCGGAGCTGGAGGAGACGCATTCAGCTTCTTGGGCCTCTGTGCCCAGACCCGCCAGGTTGGAGTCCGTGGCTTTGTCGAGGTCCACCTGGTTCTTGTCGGACATTGATCTGGATAAAATAATGAGGTTTATCTGTACTCTGATCCAGATTTGGGGGTCTTGCCAGCCCCCCCTCACTCGGGGGGGGGGGGGTGCGCTTCCCTTTTTCCAACCTATATCCCATTCTCTGATCCAACCTTCGAGTTCAGAGTACTCGTATCCGAGATTGGCTTTGTTCCGGGGGTCGGCGCCGAAGGTATCTGCTTCCTCAATGCAAACAGCTGCCTGGATCGTATCTGAACCGACCAGCTCTTTTCCGAGCCGCTCTCAGAACCGGAGCTTGGGTGTCTGATCCGAGGGGGTGGAACCCTTTCCTTCAGCTCTGACTTTGTCAGGTTCCCTCCATTGGAGCTCCGTCCACCTCGATCCCGGCTCAGATTCTCTCGTTGGACCCGGGGAGACCGGTTTCGTTATTGGTTTCTCAGGAAGTTTGCTCTCCTTTGGCGTTTGTGGTAGAAAGGGTTCTCACCACTGGATTGAGACCCCTGACTGCCCTCTCGGACTCCACCCAGACCCCCCTCGGCTCTGGCTACGGTCCTTATCATTTTACCAGAGGGACAGCCTGTGCTCGAAGAGCCACAGATGGTTCCTTGCAAGGAACAAGTGACTTGTGAGCTCCCCCCGGAGAGCCCCACCGTAGAGGTACCTTGCAGGCATACGTGCAAGAGGAGTCACTTGGACTCCCAAGTCCCTCACTGAGGACACTGACTTGGATGATGGAGAAGGTTCCCCTAGGTCACCTCCCAAGGATGTCTTTGGAGACGTCCTGGAAATCCTGCACCAATGGGGGGAGGTTGGTCTGCCCCCAAACCTTCTTCTGATGAGTCCGTGTTCCTGGGGGCTTATTGGCATGGGCCCATCTACTTCCTGGGTGTCCCCTCCCACAGATCCTTTGGTGGATCTGGTCACCTCGCGGGCATGGAAAGAACCGGACACCATGGAATCTATCCCAAAAAGACCAGATAAGGTCTTGAGCCCCCCCCCCCCCCCCATAGACAGACCAGCATGGAACAAGGACTCCCCCATAGATGCCATAGTGGTAGCAGCAGCCACTAAGAAAGAGCTTGCTCAGGAGAGTTCCACGGTCCATCCTCCTGACCGAGAGTCGCGGATGATGAACTGCCTAGGGAAGTGGGTGTATACTTCAGCTACCATTTCGATTAGGGTGCTGAACTACCGGCCCATTTCACCAGACTCCAACGCGACCTGGTAAAGGAGCTGGAGAAGTCCCCCCCCCCCCCAAGTCCATGACACAGGAGGACAAGGCTTAATTCTCCGCGATGATGGCCACTTTTAAAGCAGTATATAATACGTCCATGCAACTCCTCACACGCTAAAGAAGGAGCGGCTAGGGCAGCTGGGTCCGGCATGTCCATGAGGCGCAACGCCTGGCTCAGGTTTTGTCAATTTTCAGAACCCTTCAAGGCGTCCTTTGCCAATGCCCCTTATGATGGCTCTACACTCTTTTTGGTAAGATTGTCAAAGAGACCTTAGTCCAGAGTGAGAAGAATGGGAAGACACTGTCAGCTGTCGGGCTCTGCTTCTCTAATCCTCAAAGGTCCTTTTCCTGGAACCAGAGAGGGCAAAAGAAGATGTGGTTCCAGAAGTCAGTGTTCACTGGACACTCGGAGCTCTTCTTCCCCCAGAGGCAGAGGGGGACAGAATGGACGCCGGCCCAGAGGCAGAGGGGCTCAGACAGACCCAGACAACGACCCTGAGGGGTTGCTTGTCTGCGCTACTCTGGAGGCAGTCTGGGGATGATTGTCCTTGCACCTAGCAGCATGGGAGTCAATAACAACGGACCACTGGGTGCTTCAGATCCTATCCAGGGGATACTCTATCCCCTTCGTGGGTTCCCCCAAATCTCCCAGACACCTCCTGGACATACCACCCTCACAAAGGGTTGCAGCAGCACAGAAAATTTCTAAGGTGTTAGAAAAACGAGCCATCAAAACTGTCCCCCCAGATCAGTCTGGATCAAAAACGAGCCATCGAAACTGTCCCCCCAGATCAGTCCGGATCAGGCTTCTCTTCCAGGATGTTCTTCATGTTTCACTGTTGCAGTCATTACATTTGGGTAATCTGCTTTCAGGTTGTCCTCAGTGGGCCTGATTAACAAAGTCTTGGGTCCTGCGTCGGTTGCTGTCCTTTCTTCCATGACGTCCGGTCATCAGGGGTATAAAACATATGCAGCCGACGTCATTACATCAGTCTTTCTTGCCGTGCGGTGCCCGAAGCAGAAGCAGTTCGCAAGTGCCGGTTGGCCGACTCCTGAAATTTTAGTTTTAGAGTCTTCTACTTAAAGCTAAGTACCCCGTTGGGGAATCTTTTTTCTTGCTCCTTACCAATGTTAGTAAAAGTTAATAATTGCATTACTTGTGGAAAGCAAATACCTCATAAAGATTTTAATTCGTACTGTATTCCTACCTTGCTGTCTGTTTTGTGCTTTATTTAAAAACAATCGGTCGTCTGTATATATTTGCACTAAATATTTCGGTTCTCTGTTTAATTATCCAGAAATGTTGTCGGTTAGCCATCCAACTACCAGGATTCTGAAAAAATGCAAAGATAAAGACAGAGATAGGCCGCCGAGGTCCAAACCTACCAACGACACTTCTCCTAAGCCAGTCGCCAGTTCGCTGGTACTCTGTGAGGTGCTTTCGCAGCCCCTGATACCTGCTACTTCTGATTCGCAGGCTTCTACTGAGACCCTTTCGGAGTCCGGTATGCCACGAGATACTTCAACTATGGAACCCGTGGATGTCTCTACCTTGGATGGGTCTGGAACCGCTGTGCAGGCATTGGCTTCTGAGGGTGTCTTCAGGCCTACAGACTTGCATATTAAATCAACACCTCCTTCATTACTACGGCCTAAATCTCGATCATGTCTAAAAAAAACTATGCCCAGGCCACATGCTTAGACCCCTATGCCTAAAAAGCAAATGATTAAAATGGCTGAAGATGTAATAACTCTAATCAGGGGTAGTCACCCCCCCCCCCCAAGAGGCCCAGGGCTGAGCTTGATTATGACTCTTCTGATCAGGATACTGTTTCTTCTGATGACCTGGATGTGTCCATACCTAATTATGAGAATTCTATTCCCTCTGCTTCCCCTCCAGAGGATTTCTCTTTTGGGGAGACTTTACATACTTTATGGGAGCATTTCCACTGGGAAAGCCAGGAATTTTCTGATTCAAAAAAGAGGCTTAGGGACTTCCTTCTACCTCAGCATAGGCCCTTAGCTATACCTCCTTGTACTAGACATTGATGATGCAAGTCCAAACAGCAAAACAATGTAGGGGAAAAGATCAACTGGTATGTAAAACACAGCAGTGTAGAAAAGTCAAAAACACACCAGCTGTTCACAGTAGAGGTGGTTCCAAAACTTTAATAAAATAGTAAAGAACAGGTAAGCGCTTTCGCATGTAGCTTCTTCAGACATATCATTTATTGGACTGCTTAAACCGAAAATGATGTTGATTCCTGACTGTGTAGAAAATAAAGATTTGCAGGACTTAATGCATTCTACTGAACAAGTTGGAAAGCATACTTTGTAATGTGGTTTTGATTCTTTAGAATCCTCTTGCAGGGCTGCTGTTACTGGGTCTGTGCTTAGAAGGCATGCTGGGTTTAAGGAACAATCTTTGCCTGATCATGATAAAGCTAAATTGTTGGATGCTCCTTTAAATCAGGACCGCCTCATTGGCAGCAAGGCTGAAGAAGTTCTTAAAAAGATGGAAGATGAAGCTAAATCTATGCAAAACTGTTAAAGATTTTCTACAAGTGCAACCTCCTAGATTTAGTAGGCACTGGCCTACTAAGAATTGGTCCTTTCCAGTCCCTTCCAGGTCCTCTCAAGCCAAACCTAGACACAGCAAAATCCCCAGGCTTCAGTCCCAGGGGACTTTCAAAGCTAAGCAGTGGGGTGGCCTCCACTTCCAAAACTGGAAATAACAAGACACCCCCCTATGGTAAACAATATCAATGACTTCCTTTTAAAATTCCCAAGCTCTTGTCTTTTGACCGTCCCTTGGGGGGGAAAGATTGCTCTTCATGCAAAGAACTGGGAACTCATAACAAATGGGTTTTAAATATACTGTCCCAGGGATACAGATTTCATTTCCACACATTGCCAACACCAAATGGGTGGCCAGACCTGCCCCCAAATCAGTGGGCAGAGGCTCAAAAACAAGTACTGTCCCTTTTGCACATGGGGGCTATTCAACTGGTGCCAGAAGAGGAAAAGGGACAGGGTTTCTACTCCAGACTTTTCCTGGTACCCAGAAAAGACAATTCATGGCGTCCAATCCTGGACCTATTTACTCTTAACACCTTTCTGGAGATTCCAAAATTCAAGATGCTGACTCTTCACCAATTACTCCATATGCTAGACAAAGACGCCCGGTTGGCAACACTAGATTTAAAAGAAACGTACCTGCACATCCCAATCAGGGAGTCTTGCAGAAGATACGCTTCAAAGCAGGCTAAATGCATTATCAGTTCTCTGCACTGCCCTTTGGCTTGTCTACTGCGCCCAGGCTATTTACAAAGTGCCTGGCTCCAGAAATTGCATTTCGCAGGCAAAAAAGTATTCAAATATACCCATACCTGGACGATTGTTTTATTCAGGCAGAAAACCAGGACATACTTTTAAATCATCTGGCCTTTGTAAAAAGGGTTCTAACTTGTCTGGGGTACACCATAAATGAAAAGAAATCACAACTGGTACCTTGTCAACAAATTATATTTTTGGGTGCAAGCTTGAATACAGCTGCCCAGATGGCTTACCTCATGCCAGAAAAGCAAATTCATTTGGTAACCTACTTCAAACAAGTGGCCACAAAAACCCTGCTATCTGCAAGACAAATACTACAAGCCCTGGGGAACATGGCCTCCTGCATTCTTCTAATTCCATATGCAAGATTGCATATGAGGAAACTACAGTGGTATCTAAAAAGTCTATGGAGTCAACATTCTCACAGCCTGGAAACAGTTTTTCCTGTCATACCTTGCCTACGCCTGGAGTTCCTCTGGTGGGCAGAGGCCTGCCACCAGTACAAGGGACTACCGTTCACACTACCCCCTGCCGCCCAAACCCTAACTACAGATGCATCAGACTATGCATGGGGGGGCTCACTTGGCAGGGAAGTGCATTCAGGGCAAATGGAACCCAAATCAAATGCACCTACATCTCAATCAAAAATAAATGTTAGCTGTACAGAATGCTCTGACAGCCTTCAAGGACTACATTCTTCCAGGACAACTAATGGTAAAGACGGACAATACCACAGTTATGTGGTACATAAACAAGCAGGAGGGTACACATTCCTACCCCCCTCTGCAGACTAGCCATGGCATTGTGAAACACCGCCTTGAGCTACCAAGTGCACCTGCAAGCTCAATTCCTGGCAGGAAAATTGAATACACTGGCAGATGGACTAAGTAAAAGCCTCATGGATCCACACAAGTGGGAACTGGAACCAAGGATTTTCAACATGTTGACAAGCGAATGGGGGAGCCCAAACATAGATCTATTTGCCTCCCCCCAGAACTTCCAGTTGGACAAGTTTTGCACAAGGACTCCCCACAAACAAGCCTGGAAAGTGGATGCTCTGTCCTTCAGCTGGAAAAACTCATCGGCCTACGCCTTCCCCCCACTGCGTCTACTCTCCAAAGTTCTACTAAAAGTCAAACAGGACAAACCAAGGATGATCTTGATTGCTCCAGACTGGCTGGGCCAACACTGGTACCCCCTCCTGCGCAGTGTGTCGCAGTTACCACCATGGCACCTGCCTCCAACTCCTTCCCTGCTGTCTCAGTAGGAGAAGCAAATTCTGCACCCTCTGCTTCCAACATTGAACCTTGCAGCCTGGCTAATCATTTAAATTCACTCCTATCATCCCTCAGCAAGTCTGTGATGGATGTTATCTTAGAGGCAAGGAGACCTAGTACTAGAAAGTCTTGTGCTGAAAAATGGAAAAGATTCTGTGCCTGGAACCAGTCTAAAGGGATGAGCACAGCGGTGCCCAATTTACCTCAGATTTTGCAATACTTAACTGAGATGCCTCATAAGGGCCTGTCCTTTTCTTCCATTAAAATCCACGCCTCCGCCATTTCAGCTCATTATAACACAGAGCCTCCCCTCTTCTCTCATCCTCTGCTCAAGCAGTACGTCAGAGGGGCCAAAAACATGAGACCACCCAGGAGAGCTCCAACTCTTGCCTTGGACCATAACTTTGTATTGGAGAAACTCACTCTACCTCCTTTCGATCCAGCTGCTACTGCAGACTTAAAATTTCTTTCTTGGAAAACAGCTTTCCTTTTAGCAAAATCACTTCAGCTAGAAGGATATCTGAATTACAGGCTGTTATGGCAGTGGAGCCTTTCATCATCTTTCATGCGGACAGGGTGTCGCTCAGGACCAATCCATCCTTCATGCCCATGGTGGTATCCAGTATGGCTCTTAATCAGTCCATTCATTTGCTAACCTTCTTTCCCAGTCCACAGAACAAAGGGGAACAGATTTTGCATTCCTTGGATGTGCACAGACAACTTGGATTCTATTTGGACAGGACTACACCTCGAAGAAAATCGGAACAACTGCTGGTAGCATTTGCTGCAGGGGCAGAGGGGAAGTCTGTTTCAAAACAAACCATTTCTAAATAGATAAGCCATTGCATTCATTTCTGCTATAAGCACCATGGAAAACCAATCCCCCAGGGGATCCGATCTCACTCCACCAGAGCTGCATCTACTTCTGCAGCCTTTCTCCGAGGTGTTCCTACCAGGGACATTCTAGAAGCTGCTACTTGGAGTTCTGGACATACTTTACTTTCACCAAGTATTATCATTTGCCAGTTTTCTCTAAATCAGAGCTGGCTTTGCCACTGCTGTCTTGCTGGGCCTTATTGCTGGCCCTAATGCTATATAAACTCCTCCTCCCAACCATAGCTTTAGGAATCTACCCAAATGTAATGACTGCAATAGTGAAACGCGAAGAACATAGTACAGTTGTATACACTTACCATAAATGCAGATGTTCGAGTGTATTCACTGTTGCAGTCCTGGTTACCTTCCCTCCGGCCCCCTAACTTCTGGCTATACCTCTCCTTTCCTTTACTATGCTTAAGTCTTTTTGGTGTATTTGCATTTTGTTGGAGGTGTACCTTTTGTTTTTATGTTTATTTGCTCCCCATGGGGGGGGGGGGGCACCTGACATCTGGGGCAAGAAAAACTGATGTAATGACATCTGCTGTAAGTTTTATACCCCTGACGACCTGACGTCATGGAAGAAGAGACGGCAACCGATGCAGGACCCAAGACTTTGTTAATCAGGCCGACTGAGGGCAACCTGCAAGCAGATTACCCAAATGTAATGACTGCAACAGTGAATACACGAACATCTACATTTATGGTAAATGTACACAACTGTACTTTCTTTGTGGTGCCAAAGAAAACGGGGGACTTGAGGCCCATTCTGGACCCCTCTACCCTAAACCTGTCAGTTGCCAAGGAGAAGTTCCAGATGGTCACATTACAGACCGTCATGCCATACCTGCAAGAGAGCGACTGGATGTGCTCGTTGGACCTCCGGGTTGTTTACTATCACATAAAAATGCACAGAAGTTGCAGGAGGTTCCTCCGCTACCGGCTGGGAGGCGATCATTACCAATTTCGAGCCCTACCCTTTGGTCTCACCATAGCCCCCAGGGTGTGTACTAAAGTGATGGTGGTAGTGGCTCACCTGAGGCTTCAGGGGATGCAGGTCTATACATACCTGGATGATTGGCTCCTCACTGCTCCCACCAGGTTTCTACTCTCCCAAACCAGGGATTATTTCTGACTTTCTTTCCCTGTGTTTGGGGATCACAATCGGCGCATCCAAATCTCTCCTAGATCCTGTACAGGTGATGGGACTACATTGGTGCCAGGATAAATGCTCTTCAGTGCAAAATCTTCCTGACCTTGGAGAGAGTTCAAAACTTGAGGATGCATGTCTCCCTAATCTACCACACACCTCTCCCAATGGCGGAATCGGTGTTAAGGGCAGCAACCATAACTCTTCTCCCATATGCTCTGTTACACATGAGAATTCTACAGTGGACTCTAGCTGTACAATGGTCCCTGTTGGAACTGCCATTGACATATCCAATTCAACTCAATCGAGTCTGCCGGTCATCCCTCATGTGGATGTGCTCACCGGACATTTTGGAGGGATGACCTTTTGTTCCAGCCCCGGCCCAAGCCACATTGACCACGGATGCCTCCCAACTCTGGTGGGGGGGGGGTCATTGTTCGGCAGGACAGTCTAAGGCCTGTGGTCCCCCATAGAGACCAGCTTGCACATAAATGTCCTAAAGATGAGGGTAGTCCTTCTAGCGTTGCAGGCCCTTCATGCCTTTCTTCCTCTGGGGACGATTGCTAGTCAGTCAGACATGTCAGTGGTCTCGTATATCAACAAACCGGGAGAGACCAGATCTTACCCCCTTTGTTGCGAGGCCATGAGAGTGTGGGAATGGGCGATCTCCACTGGTCGCTTTCTCATTGCAATGCACATTCCAGGATGGTCCAACATCCTAGTCAGACCATTATGATGGCTTACGAGTGGTCTCTGAATCTGTCAGTATCGGAATAGATCTTCAGTGAGTGGGGTCAACCTTGCTGCAATCTCTGTGCATCTCCTTCCAGTGCGAAGTGCAGCAAGTTTTTCACTCTGAACTCCCTACCAGGGGAGTCCCCCCACAGACACTCTAGTTCATGCTTGGCCTCCCAGTTTTCTGTATGCTTACCCACCAGTACCTCTCATTCTGAGGTTTCTATAGAAAGCTCGTCGACTGGGGAGCAACGTGATCCTCATTGCCCCGTTCTGCCCTCTCCAGGTATAGTTTCCCTTCCTTTGGTCTCACCTTCTGGCTCTGCCTTGGATCCTAGATCTCATTCAGGATCTAATTTCACACCCTTTTGGGGGGTGCCTCATCCAAATCTGGACAGCCTGAAGCTCGCAGCTTTGCTGCTCCAGTTCCTGTGATTGCTAGACCTCCTGGACTATCCTCCTCAGTTAGATCTATTTTGGTGGCTGCTCGTAAGCCTTCAACCAGGAAGGTTTATTGCAGCAGAGTGGAAATGTTTTTCCTTTTGTGCCTCCTCAAAGGAGTTTAGACCCTTTCACGGCTCTTATTTCTGCCATTCTTGATTTTCTAGCTGATGTATTTCAACACAGAGCTAGTTCTTTTACTGTCAAAGTTCAGTTGGCTTCTATCTCTCATTTTCATGTGGGTGATGATTCTGCCTCTTTAGCCTCTTCCAGACCATGTAAAACCTTCATCAAAGGCAACGTTTTGTTACGCCCCCCCCCCCCGGTCAAAGATCCTGTTTCCCCCATGTGACCTTACTATGGTTCTTCAAGCTTTGATCACTCCACCTTTCGAGCCTGCCGCAACTGCAGATCTGAAATTTTTATCTTGGAAAACAGCTTTTTTTGGTGGCTATTACCCCTGCAAAAAGGGTTTCAGAATTACAGGCCTTGTCCATCAAAATACTGTACATGATTTTTCACAAAGATAAGGTCTCCCTTCGAACCAATCCATTCTTTCTTCCTAAGGTGGCATCACCAGTCAATATCAGTCAGACCATCAATTTGCCTGTGTTTTTTCCTAATTTTACTAACAAGATTGAATACAAACTCCACATGTTGGATGTTCATGTTTACGTTTACTTTGGCAATGTCACTATATTATTAAACACCCTTCGCTTCTAAAGTGATAGGTAAGTTTCTATGACCTGAGAATTGATGTGATAGTTTTGGTCCATGCAAACTTTTTCCTGGAACCCTACTAAATGTTTACTGCGTAACATAGTAGTATAAGTATACCAGTATCAGTTATTCTCCATGATACTGTTTAACTCCACTGCCCATTGTTGGAGTCTGCCTTGCATAATATAGTCGCAGGCCAATGCATTGTACTTGATTGTTGTTCTCTACTGGAATTCTTAGACTCCATTTAACATCTTTACTTTTAGGCAATTAGTCTTTGTAACTTTTCTTTAGTTCAACTCTACTGTTTGATACAGCTACCAACCTATGCTGTTACTGCATAACTGTTTTCAATTGATGCATTAATATAATGTATGCATGTCCTGTGTAAGACTTACATAGAAAATAACTGCATAGAAGGAATTTGTTTATACCCATTTAAACATTTTGTGAATAACTGTATTCTGTTTGTTTGCTTCCTGCTATTTATTAATCCTTCTCTGGCGTGCCTGCTCTACAATGTGTTAAGGGGCTGTCATTTGTTTGTCTTTAGACTCAGTTTCTAAGGCACTTTGTTTTTGGCTGTCTCTGACCTTCACCCTCTAATTGTGTGTTTACTTATTTGTATTCTATCTCTTCCTTATATTTCTCCAGCCTTGTGCACCTGAGTTCCTGCCTTTATCCACTCTAAACAGGCCCGTGCGGAATCCAATTAAGGAACAGAGTCCTGAATAAGATTTGTTTGTCCTTCCCACCAAGACTTTCTACCCTGAACAGTCCTTTTTTGAAAGTATGTCCTGCTAATTTGAATCTTTAAGTTATATAACTCCAGGCTATTTGTCTTCCCTCCCAAGTTAACCAGTAGCCTACACCCCTCCTCCTTTAGCAGCTAAGTCACACTCTCCTACCCTCCCACTGCATCTTTGTCCCTAGGATAACTCTCTCCTGTACCTCCCCACACTCCCAGTAATTTGCTCTTTGCCTGCTCTGCCTCTTCTTATTTTTTACTCTGACCACTAGGTGGTACCCTAGTCCTAGTAAACCTCTTATCCCTAACTATCTCACCAGAGTTTAGTTCTCTTCATGATATCATCCTGGTCTCAACCCCACTTCTATCTCTCTACTACACCCAACTGTACTACCTCTCTGAGCATCTAAACTTGTATTCTATCTCTCCCAACTTGTCTATCCTCCTCTCTATACCCCTTCTCTTTGTCCACTCCTACCTTGGCCTGTACCCAGTGCTTCTTTCACTTCTCACTGATTGTTTTTCTGCGCCCTGGTCCCCTCCCTGGCTCTTCCCCGCTCCGTTCGCCCTGCGGGCTCACTCCGCTCCCCTACCCTACCCCCAATTCCCACACACCCCCAGTGACCCTAGCCTTATACTTGCTCAGCCACACCCCCAATTTTCTCACACCATATCCAATTTCCTTCCTCGTTCACACTCGCTAACTCTCCACTCCTGACTCACTACCACACCCCTATCCCCAGCATCCAAATATTACTAATTTCTAACCTTGCCAAGCATACCTAACTCAACATGCCCCTGCCTTTCAAGCTACTTTATCTACTCCTACTATTTAACATCCTTCTTTTATACTATACCCTTACTTCCTATGAGTACTATACCCTTTGCAGATCTCCTAGCTTAGCTAAACACACAGGTTCATTCCTTCCCCTAGCTAATCAAACCTACATTAACCTCCTGTCATCATGTTCCTACCTTCGCCCACTCTATCACAGAATACCACATAACAGGTTTCACACATCTGGAAAGTTCTACATCATACCCTCCAAAAACTCAAAGATATTTTCACTTCCTCAAACATTCTTACTGTTACATGGGGACATCCACCCCAACCCTGGCCCAAACACTTCCCTCCTTAACACCCTCACAAAACCAAATACTAACAGTTCAAACTCACCTTTCTCTTCTAATTCCCTTTCTATAGCACACCTAAATATTCGGAGCATTAACAATAAAATTACACAACTCCATGCTTTAATTGACCTCTACTCATTTGACATTCTCTGTCTTACTAAAACCTGGCTTAAACCAGGCACCAAAGACAATGACATTACTCCTCCTGGTTATAGCATTTTAAGGCAGGATCGTCTAAGCAAAAAAGGTGGTGGTGTTGCTTTACTCTATAAATCTCAACTACAAGTGTCCTCTATTGACTCCCTCCCTCCCTCCCCTGCCAATGCTGAAATACTCTGCAGCAAATTCCACATAAAAACAAAGCCATATATATAATTTGTTCCTATATCCCTCCTGGCAACAACTTAAATACACTAGAAAACATCCTTAGCTGGCTCTCCTGTAGCTTTCCTCAGGAAACCATAATCCTAGGAGACTTTAACATTGACTGGAACTCTTGCATATCTCCCAAACCCACCCATCACCTCAACCTCTTTACCTTTCAACAAACTATAAACTCCCCCACTAGAATTCACAAATCTACCAATAAACAAGCCATCTTGGACTGGATATTGGTCAATAATAATCCTCTTTCTTATAAAACTGGTATACTTCCTGACAATATCAGCGACCATCTTCTCACCTACATCACCAAACAAAAAAACAACAATTTAAATCAGCCCAACTATCGTATTATACGTAACAAAAAAAACTTTAACATTCCTAGCTTCCTCAATGAACTCAAACTGTATAACTGGTCAACTCTAAAACACCTGCCACTTGAGGAAGCAGTTGCCCATTTTAACAACACATTCCTCCAAATTCTTGAGCATCACACCCCCTCTCGCATAATTAGAACAGGATCCAAAGCTGCCCCATGGCTTTCTAAAGATACCAAGCAAATGATGCATTTAAGAAATAAACAATGGACAAAATGGAGAACTACTAAAAACCCAACTGACCACCAAAACTTCAAATACCTTAGAAACACTACAAAAAAAACTTACCTATCTTGATAAAAAAAATTATTATCTTCAACACCAACAAAATCAAAATCATAATCCCAAAAAATTCTGGTCAGGAATCAATAAACTGCTCCATCCAGGCAATACCAAAACACCTACTCCAGCTAGCTTAGTGCAAACTCCACCCAACTTAATAGCCTGTACATTCAACACCTTCCTCTCTGAAACAGTCACCTCTCTAGCAAAGACCATGATTCCCCACACTTCCCTCAAAATGACCTCTCCTCAAAATAACACCCCTACTCTAACATTTAATACAGTCTCCACAACCTATATACACAAATTACTCTCAAAACTAAAACCTTGCACTCCTTCAGCCGACCTACTACCAGCTGAATATCTGCAGCTTGCAGCAGCTGAAGTAGCATACCCAGTCTCCATCTTAATTAATAGAACAATAACTGAATCCACTATTCCTTCCCTATGGAAAGTCTCCCATATCATTCCTCTGCATAAAGGAGGAAACACTAATGAACTTTCCAACTTCCGTCCTATAGCCTTATTATCACCTCTATCTAAACTTATGGAACGTTGTATACACCAACAATTTCTACATCATCTTTTACATAATAACCTACTTTCTGACTCCCAACATGGTTTTAGACCTTTCCATAGCACCTCCACTGCTCTTCTCTCCTTTTCAGACACTATCAACAAAAATCACAATAACAATCTCTTCTCCTCTGCTTTATTTCTTGACCTCTCTAAAGCCTTTGATATGGTGAACCATCACCTTCTGCTAGACGCTTTGAAATGTCTCTCTCTCGAACCTTTGGCATTGCACTGGTTTGACTCCTACTTGAAAGATAGACAACAAGCAGTCCTCTGGGACAGCCATCTTTCCTCTCTGCTCCCAGTCACTATCGGTGTCCCTCAAGGATCCATCTTAGGACCCCTTCTCTTCTCCATATTTATTAATAACCTGTCTACCTCTCTTCCCACCTCCACATGTATTCAATACGCAGACGATTCAACTCTCATCTGTTCAGCTGCTTCCCCAGCCGAACTTCATTCTTCTACCCAACAAGTCTTTACAGCAGTAGAAAAATGGTTACAAGATATCTGTCTCCTCCTTAATCCCAGAAAAACCAAACTATTACTTTTCTCTCCTACCCTTAAATCCCCCCCTCTCTCCTTTTCAATTATGTCTGACAATGGCACCATCATTACACCTGACTGTTCCACTAAACTACTAGGCGTCACAATAGATAATCAACTAAACTTTGATTACCACATTGACCTTACCATCAAAGCTGTTAATAAAAAGATTGGTGCTCTTTATAGACTTAAGCCCTTTCTAACAGCATCTACAAGGGTGTCTCTAGCCCAAACTCATCTCATCTCCACACTATTGTATGCCTCCCCCTCCTTTATAAACCTTTCAAAATCTAACCTTCAGAAACTTGCCACAGCCTATCATAGCATTGCCAGGTTTGCCACAGGCTCCCCATTTCACACCCATCATTGTGTTAACCTCAAAAAGCTTGACTGGCTCGAACTCCAAAATCTTATTCTCCTACATCAATTAGTTATCACCTATAAAATCCTCAACTACCCTTCTAATACACCCATACTAAATAACCTTGTTGTCCCTTACAGGAATCTTACTTCTCTTCGTTCAGCCAACAAACTACTAGTTGCCACTCTCAAAACACACAACAAAGCTGGTGACTCCTTGTTTACAAACGCCATTGGCTCATACTGGAATAAACTTCCCATAGAACTGACCTCTCTAGGCTCTTCTCAACTTTTCAGGAAACAACTGAGGAACTATTTTGTGTCTCACTGGCTATGCCCCTGCTCAAACCCTGACTGACCTGATCATCCAACCCTCTTCTCATTTCTCTCCATTTACCTCTATGCTTGTCCCTATCACTAATACTTCCACTCTTCTGCAACTATCTACTATCCACTTGGATACTACTTTACCTCTGCAACCTGTTATTCCCCCCAAATTTATAGGTTGCTCCCAGCTATGCTAATCTGCCTCTTAATATATTGCCCTGGCACAAAACGATTATAACAATTGTGAATACTGCAAATACCTAAAGACTCTTATGTAATTTACTACTTTCTTTCTTTTATGGCTGTACTATTCCTACCACAGCAAAGAATTTGCAAACATAAATCATCTCTCTATGTTATAACTATAGCTTTATTAAGTTTGCTAATTATAGTTTCGTTTAAGTTTGCTAATTATAGCTATTGTCAATTTGCTTTAGTATCATTACTATACTACATTGGACTAATTTTCTTATCATGCTTATAATTTTGCATCCCGTTGTACTATTTTTATGTTACCTTCTAGTATATAGTGGAGCTTTTCTCCTTGGGCCTCTGCTGAAAATGGACATGTATCCAGCCAGACTAGCCCGGTCAACAAATGTAAAATAAAATAAATAAAAAAAATTCATAGACAGTTATGATTCTGTTTACACAGGACAAAAAATTTCTGTAAATCTGATCGTTGGTTTTCCCCAAAAAGGGTTTATAGAAGGATATAATCTCCAAGGTCACTATAGCTAGATGGAATTCTTCATGCATCCTGCAGGTCTAGAAGGACAAGAGGCATGTTTCCTCCAGGTCAGGTGAAAGCTCATTCCATTAGGTCCATGGCTACGTCTGCGGCCTTTTGGTCTAGTGTGTCTTTGGATAATATTTGTTCTGCAGGTGCTTGGTTCTCATCTCATACGTTTATTTCTCATTACAAATTGGATTTGACTTCCAGAAGAAGAGCATCCTTTGGTTCCGTGGTGCTCTGAAATATCCTTCCATGAAGGCCTTCCAGGAGTTTAGTAGCTGGGGACTCTGTCCCACAGGTTAAAGACTAAATGAAGTAAACAATATTTGTTCTGCAGGTGCTTGGTTCTCATCTCATACGTTTATTTCTCATTACAAATTGGATTTGACTTCCAGAAGAAGAGCATCCTTTGGTTCCGTGGTGCTCTGAAATATCCTTCCATGAAGGCCTTCCAGGAGTTTAGTAGCTGGGGACTCTGTCCCACAGGTTAAAGACTAAATGAAGTAAACTACATCAGATAAAGAAGTTATGTACTCACCATAATGTTCCATTTGAGTAGTTGTACTTCATTTTTCTTCAACTGTCCCTCCCTCCTAGCCCCTGGACCTTGGCATATAATCAGTCTACGGACTGCAGTATAGGTCACAAGTAAATTTTTCAGGTCTGGTTATCATTGTATGGTTCAGCAAACTCCATCTATCTGGGGATGGAAGGCAGTGGAGGTGTATTATGGGTAAGGGGAGGAGTTTGGAGCTCAGAGCTGATGCTAGTAAAAGTTGCTGGCTCTGATCCGATATGGATCCATAACCCACAGGTTGAAGACAAAGTACAACTACTCAGATGGAACGTTATGGTGAGTACATAACATCTTTTTTTGTTTCATTGTTTACTGAAACAATGTTTAAAACTATAAATTTAAAATGCGGTCTAACAAGGGATATAATTTAATAGATTTTATATTTGAGTGAATCAAAGAACTTTTGCATGGTCCTAAATGTGTGCAAGGGGCCTGTGATAACAGCCCAAAGGTAAACTTAACCTGCCACTGGCCAAATGCATTTTCTTTGAATGTGGGTTTTGGTGTTGTTTCAATGAATGAGTTTCAAAGGCAGAGAAGTTTTAATGCCAAGTCTGTTTTCACTGTAAGACTATATTACTTTGTTTAGCAAATGTCTATCAGTGTTTATGCTATAAAATTTTAAATAAGTTGTAAATTAAATCCAAATATCTATAATCACTGTAGAAGTGAAGCATAAAACAGTATGCACACGGAGTTTTGAACACTGGAGGCAATGTGTTTTTGGGACTGTTGATGATTTTCTTTAACATAATACTCGGAGGGTCAACCAGATGCTAGTGACGAATGTCTTTTGGGAGCTGTTGATGACTTTTTTTTTTTTTTTTTTTTTTTTTTTGGCAGGAGTTAGAGATACTAGGTATGCAGTGTGTTCTAGAGAGCAGTTTGTGGAGGGCATCCGTGTTTTTTTTTTCAGCCTAGTATTTTTTGCAGGGTTACAAATTCTACTTTTGCATGAGTAAAGTGTGTATGGGTGAACTGAAGTAAGATCAGATGCAGGTTCTTGGCTGTGTGATATGAAAGAAATACAGTAATGTAACAGTGGTCTTTTATTTCCTTATTTTAAACCTTGTAGGTTCAAAGCAGATTCTCTGGCTAGGCAATTGGGATGGGGCAATGCATATGTGCAAATGGAATGACTGCAATTCTAGCTTGCTTTGCAAGACTAATGTGCATTTGAGTGTAGTAAGATCAACCGTAAGATCTGAAGAGTTTTTTTTTTATGTGAAAAAAAGAATACTTACCTTAATGACGGTATTGTCTTCTTTTTTGTTTTTAACCTTGCAAGATCAAATCAGATACTGTGGGTGGGGTAGGCACTGGAAAGTTGGGCTGGGTGTGAATTAAACAAATTGCCCTGCTGTTTACTGTTGTTCTTTGCAAAACAGTAATGCTTTTTTGTCTGTATTTTAAGATGAATGTGAAATAAGCGAGTTAATGAGTATTTCTGTAACATAGCTTTATCCATTTCTAGTTGGCACACCCCCTTTCTAGCTGACCATGCCCATTCAGCTGTCTTCTGCAGCCCCCCTTTGATTTGAAGTCACCAGCCTCCACTGAAGGTGCCCTGCACCATTTCTGACTCTGGTTTAGTAATGTGTCTGGAGTTGTAATTGGTGGAAAATAATCCCTAAAGATGGAGGAGGAACAGCATTGTGCTGTAACTTCAGGGTGTTGTGAATCAAACTGATATCCTCGAGAGAGATTTCTACACTTGCATTATTTAGCTGCAGTAAGACACTTGCATCCTTGTTACTTTCCTGCCTTGATAAGGTACATGGCTTGGTAAAGTCTTTGAAGTAATACTTAGGTGCTTAACAGATTAATGATTAGACATGAAGTAGAAAATTGTTTTCACTCTTTGTGAGTGCAGTGGCCTTAACAAAAAGGAAATTTTTTTAAGATCTGTCTGGCTGCTGGCTCACACCTGAGAGAGAGAGAGAGGGGCGCAAGCAGGAGTCCTACCACCACTTCACACACACACACACACACACACACACACACACACACACACACACACACACACACACACGTTAACAAACAGCGTGATCAGTAGTAACTTGCTATACCATTTATGTCATCTTTCCGAAAGCTCTTATCACATGAGAAGATCTGCCTTACTATGTCTACCTGTGAAAGAAAAGTTTAGTTAACTGTAGCTGTACTTAACGAGAGTTGTAGTTTCATAGTATATAAAGCCCTGACTGTGACCTAGATGACCCATATTTTCTTGGTAACAAACACTTGAATTTTGTAGGGAAGATACAAGTGTAGTGTCTTTTTTTTTTTTCTGTGGAAGGGAGGCTTGCTGGTCATTATGGAAAGGTCCTTTTTCGCAGTGCAAGCAAAGGCTTGCCTGGTCGCACTGGAAGACTCTACCTGTGGTATACAGTATGGCCCAAACACACTGTTTACTGTAACCCTTGAATTATGCCTGTGTAAAGACCATTCATACATCATAGGCACGTGCAGTGATGCTTGTGCTGTTTGCCACTGTGTGTTGAGCTTAAGGGCCTAGTAGAAAAACCCTTGATGAATGCTTGACTGATGGTGTCTGAGTTAATCTCTAATATTGCAGGAAATGAGTCTGTCAGGAAGGACTCCTGCCCTGCAGACAAAGAATGTGTCTGTTGGCTGTAGTGGAGGCTGATTGGTTGGCAGACATTAGGGAGCCCCCCCCCCCAAAGACACTTTTCCCTTTACGTTGTGACATTCTTTATGGTATGAAGATGAGTAACTTGCTATGTTCATCGTGTTATACTGCTGCAGTCATCACACTAGGGTTATCCTGCCATCAGGCGGTCCCGCAGTCGGCCGAATCCCAAAGTCTTGGTCCGGCGTCGGTTGTCGTCGCTTCTTCCCTGATGTCAGTGCGACAGGGGAATAAAAGAGGCAGCCGACGCCATTTTCTTCAGTCTTTCTTGCCGTGCAGTGCCCGAAGCAGAAGCAGTTCGCAAGTGCCGGTCGGCTAGCTCCTGAGATTTTCGAATCGAATTTCAGCCCGAAGTCTTCTCTAAAGCCAAGTACCCCGTTGGGGAAACTTTTCTTGCCTCAGACCGATGTCAGACAAAGTTAATAATTGCATTTCTTGTGGGAAGCAAATACCTCCTAAGGATTTTCATTCTTATTGTATTCCTTGCCTAGGCCCAGACCACGACTTCTCTGGTTGTCGGTTTTGTGCTAGGTTCAACAAACGTACAATCGAGCGTCGGGCAGATTTCGCCCGACATTATTTTGGCAGAAAATTTAACTATAGCATGTCGTCGGAGCAACTGACATCAGCAATAATTAAAAAATGCAAGGATAAGGACAGGCAACCAAGGCCAAGACCAGATACCGAGGCCTCAGCAAGGCCTGCCGCCGGTTCTCCGGTTTTCAAAGAGGCACCTACGCAGCCCCTGACTACCGCTGATTTAGAAATTCTGACTGCCTCCCAGACTGAATCAGCTGGGCCTCGAGCCGGTTCCCTCTCACCCCTCGGACGCCAACCCTGACGGTGATCCGGAGATTTTGGACAGGCCTTCGGTTTCTGAAGGTGTCTTCAAACCGACAACTATCTCTATTAAGTCTTATGCTAAACTTAAAGCCCCCTTAAAAGTTAGGAAACCGGGTCCACAGACCCCCCCCCACAGGCCCCTATGCCTAAAAAACAGATGCTTAAGATGGCTGAGGATTTAATTACCCTTATCAGGGGTTCCCAACCCCCTCCTGACAAAAGGCCTAGACTGGAGGAAGATTATCCTTCCTCTGACCAAGCATCCATTTCCTCAGCTAACTCTGAGGACCAGGATTATTCCTTCCCTCCTTATGAAGACTCAAGATGCTGAAGAGTCCATTCCCTCTGTCTCCCCCCCTGAAGACTACTCTTTTGGGGGAAACTCTACACACCATGAGGGAACACTTCCACTGGGAAGGCCAAGATTACTCTTACTCTAAGGAAAGACTCCGTGAGTTTCTTCTTCCTCCACAGCATAGACCCCTTGCAATTCCTCCAGTTTTAGACATTTTGGATGATGTTTACACCGAATCTAGTCTAAACCCAGATTCCTTGCCTCCTGCACCAGCTAAACCAGACAGATACTACAGAGTTTCTGATTCTCATAAGTTTCTATATAAAAGCCCTGTTGCAGACCCCAAAACCATTTCCCAGGGTCCCAAAGGGGTTAAGGCCTCTACTGCTAAGAATCCACTACCTTCTGAAAGAGATTCCAGAGCATTAGAAAGCTGGGGGAAGAAAGTTTATACGTCTGCCACTTTGACCATGAGGGCCTTAAACTGCCAATTCCACATGCTAAAATTCCAGCAGTACTTGATTACACAGTTAAAGCAGAAAATGATCCCTCAGACAGATCAACCTGATTTCAAAGAGATGCAGGATTTGCTGCATGCAGCAGAACAGGTGGGAAAGCATACCTTACAGTGTGGTTTTGATTCATTGGAAGCCTCACGTAGAGCAGCTGTCACAGGATCTGTAATACGTAGACATGCTTGGCTAAAAGAGCAAGCCTTACCAGAACATGTCAAAGCAAAGTTATTGGATGCTCCATTGCAGAAAGATGTGTTATTTGGTGTCAAAGCAGAGGAAGTTTTAAAGAAAATGGAAGAAAAGGCAAAATCTATGCAGACAGTTAAAGATTTTTTACAGGTACAACCTCCTCGTTTCAGCAGAAACTGGCCATCAAAAAACTAGTCCTTTCCTGCATCAGACAGACCCCAAAGGGGTAGGTACCAACGCCCAAGGGGCAGAGGCCAGCCACAAGGTTCTTTCAGGCCTAGACAATGGCATACAACAACTCAAAGAGGTGGAGACGAAAGATCTCAACCCTTCAGGAAACAAACACAATGACTTCCCTCTTCGCCTGCCAAGCAAAATTGCCCTGGCAGCACCTTTGGGAGGAAAACTGGCTCTATTTCCACAAAATTGGCGCATCATAACAAAGGACAAATGGGTTCTGGATATCATTACCCAAGGATACAGATTTCATTTTCACACTTTACCACGGATGAGAGGCATGCCAAATCTGCCTCCAAACCAATGGGCAGAGGCACAAATGCAAATGTCAGTTCTCATGGATATGAAAGCAATTCAAAAGGTACCTACAAAGGAGCAAGGTCAAGGTTTTTACTCAAGACTATTCCTAGTACCAAGAAAGGACAAAGCCTGGAGACCCATTTTAGACCTCTCAGTTCTAAACACATACCTGGAGGTACCCAAATTCAAAATGCTCACACTACAGCAGCTTCTTCCCATGCTGGGCAAGGAGTCTTGGCTGGTAATGTTGGACCTCAAAGAGGCATACCTGCATGTCCCTATCGGACAAGATTGCAGAAGATACCTCAGATTTTTGGCAGGTACAACACATTATCAATTCTCTGCATTGCCCTTTGGCTTATCTACTGCGCACATGCCAGGACAGTGCATACAGGGCAAATGGTCTGCAAAACAAATGCATCTACACCTCAACCAAAAGGAGATGCTAGCTGTGCAAAATGCACTGACAGCCTTCAAGGACCTCTTGCATCCAGGACAACTACTATTAAAAACAGACAACACCACAGTTTTATGTGGTACATAAACAGGGAGGAACACACTCCTACCCTTTATGCAGACAGGCAATGACCTTGTGGAACACAGCATTGACTTACCAAGTACAACTGCAAGCACAATTCCTGCCAGGAAAGGAAAACATATTGGCAGACGAATTAAGTAGAAATTTGGCAGATCCTCACGAGTGGAGACTACACCCACAAGTATTTTCAATGATAACTCAAAGGTGGGGACGCCCAGACATAGATCTATTTGCTTCCCCCAACAATTACCAACTACAGAAATTTTGCACAAGGACTTATCATTCCTTAGCCTGGAAAGTGGACGCCCTATCATTCAGTTGGACATCATTGACAGTCTACGCCTGCCCACCAGTACCTCTCTTGACCAAGGTATTACTGAAAGTCAGATCAGAGAGACCACAAATGATCCTCATTGCTACGGACTGGCCATGTCAGCACTGGTACCCATTACTAAGGACCTTGACTCACAGCCCTCCATGGATCTTACCTCAATTCCCACTTCTGTTGACTCAGCAAAACTCTCAGATCCTTCACAGTCAGCTCAGGACTTTAAATTTAGCTGCATGGAGAATACCTTGAACCATCAATCAACACTTCTCTCAAAGGGTGTCCTGAATGTCATTTTGGAGGCCAGGAGGCCCAGCACCAGAAAAACTTACTCAGAGAAATGGAAAAGATTTTGTGCATGGAACCAGGCTAAAGGCCAAAATCCTTGGATACCAAACATTCCTCAAATACTGCAATACTTAACTGAGATGCTACACAAAGGCCTTCCTTTCTCATCCATTAAGATCCATGTTTCAGCCATTTCAGCTCAATATAATATGGATCCTCCCATATTATCACACCCTTTACTAAGGCAGTTTCTCAGAGGGGCTAAGACCCCCCAGAACACCCCCAACCTCAACTTCGTTTTAGAAAAATTAACACTGCCTCCTTTCGAACTAGCCTTCTCAGCAGAACTACAATACTTGTCCTGGAGAACAGCTCTGTTGCTGGCTATCACCTCAGCACGCAGGGTTTCAGAACTACAGGCACTTATGGCAGTGGAACCTTTCATCATTTTCCATCAGGACAGTCTCTTTACGAACTAACCCTATGTTTATGCCAAAGGTAGTATCCAGTGTGTCTTTGAATCAGACCATTCATTTACCCACCTTTTATCCAAACTCCCAGAATAAAGGATGAAGACTCCTTCACTCTTTGGACATTCACAGACAGCTACGTTACTATTTGGATAAGACAAAGACCTTCAGAAAAACTGACCAACTCTTTGTATCCTATGCTGCAGGTTCACAAGGAAAGGCTATTTCAAAACAGACCATCTCCAAATGGATAGCACATTGTATCCGCTTTTGCTACTCGCACCATGGGAAAGCAGTGCCTGTTAATATTAGGTCCCATTCTACCAAGGCTACAGCAACCTCCGCAGCCTTTCTCAGGGGGGTTCCAACCAAGGACATTCTGGAGGCAGCTACTTGGAGTTCAGTGCACACCTTTACCAAGCACTACCACCTTCCATTTGCCACTGCAGTTCTGCAGGGCATCCTAGCTTTACCTAACCCAGTTTAGTACCAGCCACCCATCCATAGCTTTGGGATTCAACCCAAGTGTAATGACTGCAGCAGTATAACACGATGAACATAGTACAGTTTTGTACCTACCATAAATGTAGATGTTAGAGTGTATATACTGCTGCAGTCCAGGTTACCCTCCCACCATCCCCTCTACATACCAGGGTGTTAGTTACAACTCCATGTACATCAATCTATTGGATGCATGTCTATATGGTGTATGTGCTAACAGCTAGTACTATTGTTTATCTACTAAGGTATTTTTGCATAGTTATTTGTATTGCCTTCTACCTGGGGGCACCTGACATCTGGGGCAAGAAAAACTGAAGAAAATGGCGTTGGCTGCCTCTCTTATCCCCCTGTCGCACTGACGTCAGGGAGGAAGCGACGACACCCGACGCCGGACCAAGACTTTGGGATTCGGCCGACTGCGGGACCGCCTGACGGCAGGATAACCGTAGTGCGATGACTGCAGCAGTATATACACTTGAACATCTACATTTATGGTAGGTACAAAACTGTACTTTTTATTTTCCTTGGATGTTTTCTTCAGAAAAAAAATAAACAAAACACCATAAAACAACTGTGGAGTGGAAAAAAATTGAAGTCCCCTTCAACCAGCATCAAGAAGCCCTGTTTCTGTTGCTTTACCAGTGCAACTGTTGTGACATTTCATTGCCTTCATTAAGGGGCCTAGACTGCTGCCTTTAGGATCAGAGTGCATGTACTGCTTAACTGCCAGTTTATGCTGAAATATAATGGGGAGATGCTTTGATAGTTATGAATCGTGTGCCCTCCAAGTAATGACCAATCAGCCCCCCCATGGATACATCTGATCACACCTCTGCAGCCAGTCTGTAGTCAGTACTTCAGCACTATGCCATCTTTAAATCTGTAAGTGTGTGTGTGTGTGTGTGTGTGTGTGTGTGTGTGTGTGTGTGTGTGTGTGTGTGTGTGTGTGTGTGTGTGTGTGTGTGTGTGTGTGTGTTATAAACTTTTTATTGTCTGACTGTTATAATGGGGCTGGAAGTTGATATTTTGTAAGGCTAGCTGTGGACTGCTGCCTAGGTTCATCCTGTTTTATTGGTTGTTTATATTTGTAAGCATATAGTTTCATAGGTGTGTACTAGGCTAATGGCCTTGGAGCCTTTACAAGCCTAGCCTAAGTGCCTTGGCACTGTACACAGGTGCATGACGTACATGCTAGGCTTTGTTTTTCCATTACTCCTCTGTTGTGCTATATGAATGCTAAATGTTTTTTGTAGTTTTGTATTAATCAAGTGTGTGATTTTTATTTATTTATTTATTTATTTATTTTTATTTTATTTCCTTTGTGTACAAAAGGATGTTTCTGCTCTGTCAGAGCTGTACGTTCCTGGAATGGTGGTGAGGTGTGCCGTAATTGAGTTAGGAATGACCAGAGGAGGCCACCATAGCATCAAACTATCACTGAATCCAAAGGAGGTCAATAAGGCATTGACTGCTAGTGCTTTGCAATCTGGAATGGTGAGTTCTGTATTGTAACTTCAGCAGTATGAATTCATGTAGTTAACAGAGGCCCATATGTTTTTGTCACTGCGAGCTACCATATTATTGGAAGTGTATGCACTTGCCTTACTTTCGTTTCACTGTAGATGTATCCTGCAGCTATCATGGGGTCTGTGCATCTACTTTGATTATTCACTTTAGCAGTAATCCACAACTGTTTTTTAGTAGTGTTTTGTTTACCCATGTTTTTCACATTTTGAGCAAAACCAGCCATTGGTAAAATCATCCATACTTAACTGTGAGTTGTTGGTATACATTGCTATTCCATAAAAATGTATGTTTTTAAAATACTGTATTTCTGAATTTTATCTGTTGCGATTTTTTTTTTTTTTCAACTTCTGAAGTACTTGGAGCTGCAGTCAAATGCAGCATGCATGTTTTGGACTTGCACTTTTCCCCCGGTAGCAAAGGTGGTCTTGAATCTGCAGTCTGAATGTCTGCCTGGCTTCATCCCACTGTTACCTTTCCTTTTTTTATCTCTTTACTCCCAGTACCTTGGTTCCTTTGCTAATGTTCTTGAGTAAGTTTCAACCTCCCTTTACTACATTCCTAGTTTTCATCCTTATTTGCCATTCCTATATTTTCTGCAATTTTGAGTACAATCATCTGTATGGTGGTTATCCTCCTCAATGCTCTGCATACAGAATCCCCCCTTTCTTTTTCTCCCCCCCACCTTCCTTATTTCTCAGACTTCCCCCTTTCGTCATCCCTTTCCACTTTGATTTAAAACATTGTGCTTTTGTTTTGTGTGGGAGTCTTTACTCCATAGCAGTAATAACTCTTGAATCCAGTACCTATTTCTTAAGTGCCTCTCTCTCTTTAACAAGTTACTAGGGAAACACTACTGGATCATTTTTACTTCACTTATCCTGCTTTTGATCTGTGCACGATCTGAAGTGGTTATTGAATTTGTGTTTGAAGGTTTCAATTTAAATATCCATGCTCACGTGAAATACAAAGTCTTACTAGTCTAGCCTTGTTGTATCTCAGGGAAATAAGTACATTTTGTCTGATTTTTTTCTACTACTGAATTTGCATCTTCTATGTTAAATATTCTCATGTCTTCAGAAAGTTTTTTTCCCTTCTAGGTACCCTGATAGATTCTCACTGTTGGTCACTCCCCACTCATGAGAAATGTTCCTTGATAAGTTTATTATTTCTCTCAATTTTAAGCTACATAATAGCAGTTTTTGGTGTCAAATTTAAATACATACCATCATAAGTGTTATCCTTTGCCAGTAGTCCCTTACTACCAGAAGTCTAGCATAGTCCTTTTTTTTTTTTTTTTTTTCTTTTCTTTTTTCTGTCACTTTTGTGGCCCCAGTAGCAAACACTGTTACTCCACTTTTCCTTTGTCCATGATATTTCTGTTGAATTTCCACCCTGAAATATTTTCTCTTTCAAATTTATAAGGTCATTTCTATCCAAAGGGGTGTCCTACAACATTATTTTCACTCTACATTTCTTAATGTAATTCAAAATGCTTTGCTTTTAATTTGTACCTGTAAGGCTATTTGCATTTTATGATAGCATTGACAGGGCAACCATTATGATACACAAGTATGAATAACAGCTTTCCAACATAGCAGTTCTTTTGAATGTGTATTTCCTACTTTGTGCGTACATGCACATACTGTTTGACAGACTGATCTTTCTTTGAAGCAGTTGCTTCTCATCTCCAGTTGAACCTTTGTCACATTTTTTCATGACTACTTGCATTAATGAAAGCGCACAAAGAACTAAATACATTTTCAGAAACCGTTTTCCCCTTTTATAGGTTCATAGGTTGGTACTAGGCTATTGGCCCAAGGGCCTATACAAGCCTAGCCATAATAATTCCCTGGATATTTCTTCCCACAATATTTACTTCCCTGGACCCCTGTCTAGCAGGGCTACTGACATGATCCCCATGGTGAATTTCCTATTTCCCATCCAATCGTCAAGGTTCCTTTTGAAGAAGGTCAAGGAGGCACTCTGCTTGACCTGTATGGGCAATCTGTTCCAGAGTATGGGGAGTCTCTGGGTCAGAAACCTATCCCTCCAGCATGTTTTGTTCATCGTGATGACAGGGTTTAGATCCCTGGAGTGTTTAGATCCCTGGAGCGTGTGGCTCTGGGGGATTGGGATTTCTTTAAGTGGAACATGTCCAACAGCTCCGGGTTTGACATGGCCTTGTAAGTTAAGCAGAGCTTGCCTGTGAGTAAATGATATGCCACAGAGTATAGCTGGAGTTTTTTTAAACTGTCAGCGTAGGGCATCAGCTTTAGGCCTGTGATTCTTTTAGTGAGGTATTTCTGCAGTCTTTCTGGCTGTTGCAGATGTGTTGAGGTACATACCAAACTGAGCATTTTACTCCTGTAATGGGTCTAATGAGGGATGAGTACAGTGGGACAATGACCTCTTCTTCTTTTTTTTTTTTTTTTTTTTTTTTTCTGGATGAAAAACCCTTGGTGATGAGGTGTGCCACATAGGATTTCCTGACTGTTGTGGTGATGTGGTTATCGAAGGTGAGACCACTGTCCACCTGTATCCCTACGTCTCCTCACACTTTCGGTGTTTAGTGTACTGCCACCTATGCGGTAATTCATGGGTACATATTTGTTCCCAAAGGGGATAACTATATTTGATAAATACGATTTATGATTTAATGTTGAATACACCAGTTTGTACATTTTCAACAAATGAACTTCCCCCTCCAGGTAAATATAGTTGCTCTAAATTGACTACTGCTCCCACAGGCACTACCTAAGCTAGACTTATGAGGGGGTGCTGGAAAGTTCTAAGCCCAACCAACTTTCTATATTCCGAGCGTTCTTTTGCCTCTGTTGCTGAAGAGGGTTATTTCATCTTGTAAAGTGCCAATTTGCAGAATCAAAATGCTATGTTTTTAACATTGTTTCAGATCATTGATTGAACCATGTCAATGAAAAGTGTGAAATTCTCAAGTGTGGAGCTCCAAGCCATCATGAAGTTCCTATTCCTGCAGAATACAACTCCAAAGAAAATCCATAAATGTATGATGCAAACATGGAATGACAAGTGCCCTTCTTACTCAATCGTGAGTAAGTGGTATGCAAACTTTCAGTCTGGAGATTTAGAGGTTGAAGATGCAAGGTCTGGGAGGCCTCAAATGGTGTTAACTCCTGAAATTGTTGACCATGCCCATGACAGATCAGCAAATATCAGCTAAAGCAACTGCTGAGACACTACAGATATCCAGGGAAAGTGTTGGGCTTGTAATCCATGAGCAGCTGGGTATGCAGAAGCCATCAGCCAACTGGGTGCCAAAATGTTTGAATGCTGACAAGAAAATAAGTCGAGTGGACACTTCCAAGGTGATTTTGTGGCATTTTGTCAAGGTGGTGCCAACTTTTTGGAGCAGCTAGTTACTTTTGATGAAACCATGGTTACACCACTGTGATCCTGAAACAGTCCAAGCAATGACGACACTTGGTTCACCAAGGCCATTGAAGTTAAAGACCCAAAAGTCTGAAGGAAAGGTAATGGCTACAGTTGTCTTGGGATCAGGAATGTGTTGTAATGACAGACTGTCTGCTAAGGGGCCTAACAGTTAATGCAGAATAATACTGTAATTTGCTGTGCTGATTAAAGAAGACATTGAAAGAAAAAAAGGAGATTGAAGCTGCGGAAAGGAGTTTTTTGCAAGATAATTCATCTGTTCACAAGGCTGGCAAAACCATGGCTGTTTTGGCAAAAATAGGGTATGAGTACATAGGACCATCCACCCTACTCGCAAAGTCTTGCTCCATCTGGCCATTTCCTGTCCCAAACCTTAAAGAGTTTGAAAGGGTAGCAATTTTTGAGTGATTTTGGAGGTGATTGCAGCAGTGGAGCAGTATTTTGGTGACCAGACTTCAGACTGCTGTCATGGTTAAGGAAACTTCAGACATGATGTGCTGAACTATCATGTCTAGGTGTGTTGAACTTTAGGATGAGTATGTTGAGTAACTTGTAAGTTTCATGGCTCCCCGTCATTCCCTTCTAGGACTGGCTTAAAACTTTTCAGCGCCCCCTCGTAAGGTTACCCATGCTAAAGTGCATGTTATAGCCTATGTTCTCACTTACGCTGGTTGCTATCTTTTCTTTATCTCCATTTCCCTACTAGATGTGCAAAACGGCTCGCATGCTTTCAGTAAACATTAACTTCTAGCACTAAAAAAAATAGACTTGCTATGTTTTAAAGAAGTAAACAAAATTGTGCACCAGTTGTTAAATGCAAGACTGCTGTGACAGTGTATTCTACTCATTCACTTTCCATTTCTAACTTTGTTGTTCACTGAACTGGTTGCTGCTGTACTTTTTTAAATATTGCATTTCTCTCTGCAAAGAGTGCACAGAACCCTAAAGATTTATTTCTTCTATCTTCAAGCAATTATCCTACAATTAAAGGCAATCAGAATTGAGAAAAAAATAGTACACAGCCTTGCAAATGTATGAAAAAAAGTCTTTACATTTCACTGTGTAGAAAATGTGCAGACTTGTCTACCACTGAAAAACAAGTTACATTTCTTACATATATGAAGTTATTAGCATTTCTGTGCCTTTAAATGTATTTTCACACCTATTTCAAACCTTACCTACATTGAACTAGACACATCCATCCTTGTCAAAAAAGGGGGTGTACTATCTTAATTTTGCATATCAATGCATGTTTGTTTCCTACCCCAGCAGCCATAATCAGATTATATTAACATTTTAACCTGTTTCCAACCACTCTTTCTTATCTTGACAGTGTAAAGACTTTGCATCTTACAACTAAAAGTACTTGCTTGCTTTTGTATCTTTAACATATTCAGCATTCACTGGTAAGACTCTTTCCCCCCCACCCCACACCTCACATTTAAATACCCCAGGTTGCACATGCCTCAAAACTGCTTATGACATGTCATTTACAAAATGGAGTGTTTTAAACAAGTAAGAACAAAAACTGAAGGACTTAAGGTATGGTAATGTGCTAGTAGTCACTGAATCTGCCGAGCTCAGTACAAGGAAAAAGAAATGGATGAAGTGAGGAAACCCTCTAGTTCCAACTATTGTTTTAGAAGATACCTAAAGGAGAAGATGGATGAGTTTTCAATTGAAAAAGTGAAGACTGCTAGAAGGCAAGGAATTAAAAAAGGTACTGGAGATGTTCTAGGGTAGGCTTCTATGTTGCTGGCAAGTAACATTATAAGCAATCTGAAATTAGTTAAAGGTAGGTAAAGAAAACATCTGTGGAGAAATTCTATCCAGAACCGAAACTAGTGAGGTTGTGGGAGATCTGAGTGCACGCCTTACAGTCCTACAGGAGTTATGGGGGGGGGGGGTGACCTTTGGGAATCTGCTGAAATCCGCTTAGAATGCCTGGAGATGAAGTTGGTGGGTTTGGAGGATGGAGAAGACTGAAAAATTAGTGGTGGGGGATGCCTGAGAAATGAAAGAAATAACTGAGGGCAGTGAAAACCCTATTAGAGAACTGGACTGTCCTCCCTGTGTTGGCCTTGTATATAGTGTCCACAGGACCACATAGCACCCTGAACAGGAAACTCTGACCCAGGCCAAGAATAGTGCAGTTCTAGAGATACTAACTGAGGGATTGGATTTTAAAGGTGGTACGGAAGCCAAGGAATAAACTTTGCATATGAAACCAGGACGAGAAACCCATTTGTTCCAGTTATAAAGTATGCAGGGAGAAAGGTATATATTGAGGGTTATACCCAACTTGCTTCCTAATTTTTACACAAAGATCAGCAAAACTCTTTATGAATACAGTACCATTGGAGTATTTGAAGAATCCCACAAATCAAAGATTGGGGAAGTCTAGAAAAAAGCTCACAAATGAATAAGTAGTGGGGATGAACATGGACTGAATACTAGGAGTTACTTCCCTCTCTCTGTCTTTAGGAAATGACAAACTGAGGAGGTGGAGAAAATAAAGGAGGCACAAAGAATACTGCACAGACATGAATAAAGACCAAGTCTGTCAAAGGGACAAGAAGGTGAATTTCAAGGAATGTAGGAGAGCACGTTGAGGGAACGGTGAATTGCAGCAGTGTAATGATAGCTGGATTGAGGGGCTGTTAATAAAGTGTATGTATGCATTTTATTGAGACGGTCACTGGGATAAGCTGTGAGAATAACACAAGTAATGCATCCAAGAGGCCTGTGTAAAATGGTATGCAGATTTTTATGTAAAGATTGGCTAATGTGATGTATTGGTTCACAGGTGTGGGGGTACACTGGTTGTTGCACACTGAATTGAAATTAAGATAGATGAACATACACTTGTGGAATGTTTTGGTTACTGGTTGATTTGTTGGTCACTATGCTGGTGGTTGAATTTCATAAAGATTAGATCCAGTAACTAAGAAGTGGGGCTTTGGTAGTAGCTTTGAAAACATGGGAGGGGAGGAAGTGGGTGTAAACTTGCATGCTGCTCTATCTAAACAGCTGCTTAGATATGCTTGAGAAGAGCAAGACAGATGAGTATTTTGTAAAGCACAGCAGAGTACATTAAATGTGAGGACGGATATGTAAGAAGAGGGACAATTTTAGGACAGTAGGAGTGAGAGTAGTGGGGAATAGAGGTGTGCACTAGTTAAAAAATTGAAGGTGTATGGTACAGGATGTAGAATGGTCTGGGAGCTCACTTGGATACCTGCAAGGTATAGAGAGAATATGTAAAGAGAATCAGAAGGCACTGGAAAAGATAAGGTTTGTAAGAGGAGTATGAAGATAGAGGGCAGATAAGATGGGGAAAATTTTGTAAAAGGAGCTTTGAAGATAGTAGAATAAGAGGGCAAAGAGACTACAAGAAGGGGATAATTGAAATTCCTTTTTATATCTACAGGAGAAGGTAGAAGGAAGATGAGGGATGGAGTGAGTAGAGTATCCATTATGCTGTGTGCTGTAAGTAATTACTGATCTGGGGTCAGTGTGTGGGCCAGAGCAGAGGCTGAGAGCTCTAGTGGAGAAAGGCAAATTTGTAAATGTGTGCAGTTAAGGGGGAAAGTGTGTGGGATTTGAAGAATGGTGCAAAAACATAGTGCTAGCATGAAGAAACTGTGGGTATTGGAGGAAATACAGATATGGTAATAGGGCGGATGTAATTGAAACAATACAGGTGGGATATAGAGATGACAAAGAAGGGGGGAGGAGTGAAACACCACAGGAAATTTTTACTTTGACATTTCGTGATCCAATATCCATGGGCCGGGGAATAAAGCAGAGGGGGGAAAAATCATTAACTTACATGAGAAGTACTGAACCATACCCATCAACTGTACAGATTTTTCACAGAATGCCCAGTTGTGTGCCTCATATTTTGGTCCGTTTCTCATAATAAAAAAAAACATTTTGCAAATACAGTAAATAATTGGCAAATCCTTCAGGGTTGAAGTCAGAAAATAACAAGACCTTTGAATGTCTGACTTTATACCCTTCAGAAAAATCATGCTAATGCAAAACCTGTTCATCAACTTTCTAAGTTTGTAAGAGCATTATTTAAAAAGTGTCCCTATTTTGGGTCCTTTGTCCTCTCATTAGGGCTTTGTCCAGATCACTTGCTCTAAGAGGTTGAGAGGTATGATGAAGCACAGGTATTCGTTATGTTGCAAGAGACTCATTTAAATGAGGAACATATGAAGTGTGTGTGTGTGTGTGTGTGTGTGTGTGTGTGTGTGTGTGTGTGTGTGTGTGTGTGTGTGTGTGTGTGTGTGTGTGTGGTTGTTGTTGTTGTGACTTTCGGCTTTTCCCGGTTAGGGGTCGCCACAGCGCAACTCCGGTCCACTAATGATTGGCAGTTGATTTTTACGTACCGAGTTGCCAGCCCTGATGCACAACCTTCAACGAAGGTACGCCCATTCATGCATGTCTCCACGCAGAAGACGCTCAGAGTCGAACCGGACAGCGTCTTACTGTGAGGCAACAACGCTACTGCAGCACCCACCACCGCAGATGTGTATTTGTGTGTGTGTATGTATATATGTATGTATGTGTATGTATATGTGTGTGTGTGTGTGTGTGTGTGTGTGTGTGTATATATATATATGTGTATATGTATATGTATGTATATATATATATATATGTATATATATATATATATATATATATATATATATATATATATATATATATATATATATATATATATATATATATATGTATATGTGTATGTGTATGTATGTGTATATATATATATATATATATATACAGATCAATGGAAGTGTGTACATTTTATTCAGCAAGATAAAGTTGATCATGAACAAATAAAAGTTTAAATTACAAAAGAGCTTATAGAGATGTAAAGGAAGTATTTATGGAATCACTTATTTTTCTGACCATGTCATGATGGGATTGAGAATAGAGGGGTTAGAAGAGTATAGATTGGAAAAACTTTGGAGGGTTCCAACATAATTAGAAGATGAGAAAGACATTGCAAAGAAAAGGTTTATAAGGAGAGCACAGACAAACAGCAGACGAATGGGACAAAATAAACAAATTAGAGCTGGGAATGCAAAGCCAACAGGTGAATAGAGTGCAGGCTGTGCAACAAACTTGGAGAGGATTACGAAAGACCTTGTACACACAACAAGAAGAGCGAGCAAGAAAAGTTGGAAGAGGAAGGAAAGAGCTATAAATATGTGCAGAAATGGTAGGTTGAAAAGGCTTGGAATAAAAAAAAAATCTGTCCTATTTTTAAAGTTTATACTAAGGCAGTTAAGTCTTTAATGGTGAGATTGAGACAACTGGGACTAGATTGGGGGAGTATAAGCAGTAGATGGTGGAATAAGGAAAAAGGTAAAATTAGTAGATATATTAGAAAGGTTAGAGTATTATTGGAAATAGTGCAAAGGTGTTAAAGGTTGGCTAGAGAACAAGGAAGAAAGAAGGTAAATTTAAAAAGAAAAAAAAAAAAAAAAAAAGGAATCGCCAAGCCTAAGGAAATTGGAGGCAAGAGAAATTCAAGTTTTTGGGGTGGGGGTACTATAAAAACTGATTAACAGATTAAGGTGTATAAAGTAAAATCCTTAGGAGATGGATTGAGGTAGAGGAGACTTGAAAGGAAGAAATTGTAGGTAGATGGGTGAATTTGTTGAATCCTATACAAGATGGTGGTTCACTGACAAACTCATGGATTTCGGTAATACTTAGGTTAAGGACCCCTGATCACCTGCTTCATATAGGCCAATCCCATATTGAATCATGATTGTGTGTTTTGGTACAAGCAGATTGCAGAGAATATTACCAATATTTAAAACATGGGGGCACCAAACAAGGTTTGTTGAAGGTAGAAGAGGTAATCTGACTAGAACTTATTAGTGCAAGATGCAGAAGAGAAAGAAGAAAGGGTTGGCTTTAGTATACTTGGATGTATTGAAAGCATTTGATAGGGTGGAATGTGTGTTTTTAGTAGAGACGAGAAAAAAAATGTGTGGAGACGAGAAAAAAAAATGTGTGGAGGGGTTCCACCTAAGTGGACAGAGATGAAAAATAAGGTTTAATGTTCAAAGGCATTTACTAGGCTAACAACCACAAGGGCCTTTTTAAGCCTAGGCATGCATCCCAAATTGAGTTCTGATACCCTTGATAAGTATAAGCAGAGTCCTGGGAAATTAACCATTTATGGGTTGCTTGTGTCCCTTAGAGACACGGGTGCCAAGGCAGGGATGAATTTCCGGTTCCACATCCATTTGTCCAAGTTGCACATAAATTGGCTAAGGGAGGAACTCTGCTTCACATGGATGGGGAGCCTGTTCCATAGACAGGGTAGTTTCTGGGATACATACCAGTCTCTCCAGCAGATCCTATTTTATATCACAGGCAAAGTTTGTCTTTGAAGGAGCTTAATACTAAAGTCAAAATGATGGCAAGGCTATCGGGATGCATACAGATAAGGTGAGTAACTAGACATGATTGCCCCTTTCCCCATTGCCATTTGCACTGTATATTGAGCCTTTGCCCCTGACTATCAGAAGGTAAGAGGTTGTAATTGGCTAGATGATGTTACTATGTCAATGGGGTCTATATTATAATCTCAAAGGTTTAATGCTTTTGATCACTGAAGATCAAACTTTAGCGATTGAAACATTAAACTATCAAAATTGTAATACACCCTGTAAAAAAAAAAAAAAAAGTGTTTAGGCAGGAAGGCAAGCCCCCTGCACCCCTCCCATCCCCTGCTACTTAAATATGCCAAGTCCGAGATCTCACTTAAGAGTATGGTGCGGGTAGGGAAGATTTCTCTTTCCTACACTGTAGCGCAATCTCCGAGTTGATATATTTAAGTAGTGGGGGGTGCAGTGGGGCTTGCCCCCCCCCCCTGCTTAAACCCATTAGGGTAAGTATTTGATGATTTAATTTTTTTTTTTATTTTCGAAGTTACTGAACTTCGATAATATGGTGTTGAGCATATTGTATTCGTTGTTCTGTAACTTTGAGATTATAATGTAGACCCATGTCCGTGATATCTTAATTACATTAACAAGCTGTAGAGAGCATTTGGTAAAATTATGAGATTCTGATAGTTTGGAGTAAAATTTAGGATGAAAGATAAAGATCCCTGATGCATAAATGTCCAGGGGAAAAGAAACCATGAAGTTAAGTATTTAGGGAAGAGACTAAGAAATAGTAAAGTAATCTAATTCCAGATAATAGATAATTTGAGAAGGTGAAGACAGTTAACTGGAAAATACATTTTAGAATTTAACCAGAGAATACAGATACTACAGCTGTGCATAATACCATGCCACAGTCTTGCATGGAGTAACTCCATGGTTAAAATCCATTAATTTTGCTGCTGGTGTGCAAAAGGGCTGTTATAATGGTGGTCTTGTATGAGAAAAATTTTGGAATTCAAACTGGAGAATCAAAGCTGACTTTTTAATCTCTTCCACTTTGCATTGATCAAGTGCAGGAAAAACATTTATTGTAGCAGTTTGCGATCTTGTGATTTGTACTTTTAACTGTCTGTCTCCCATTTCCCTACATCATTTAATAATTTTTATTAATGTGCCCCATTAAACAGACATGAAAAAGGTGTCAAATTTTAATAACCTGATTTTTAAGCCAAATGTCTTCCTCTGACGTCAATCAGATCAGGACATCATCTGTTACATGACATGAGCTATAGGTTGGGAAAGGTTTTGGGGGTGGGGGTAGGCAGTGGGGGTAGGCAATCTTCAACTGCAGACTGGCTCTGTCTGTCGTATACAAGCCTGCTTCTGCTGGTAGAGGTGGTTTATCACTTCCTTACCTGTAGTTACTCTCTTCCTAGTTGGGTGTGCTTTTGATGCTGAAATTTCAACCGTTCATCCATAGATGATAAACTAATCGCTCATTTCTCTGTACCCAGCTGGATCTGATTGCACCAATGCTAATGTTCAAACCATGTTCACAATGGTTTGGGTGGATGTTGTACCTTGCTCCAGAATGTTTGCCTTACAACTGCAGGTTATGATTTTAAGGAAGTTTTAATAAGAAGCTTAAGAAAAACCAAAGAACATTAAGATACTGTTTGCATTTAACTCATTAAATCCCAGTGACTCTTCCAGGTGCATCAGCAGTTAATTCCTACTGACGTTTCTAGGCATCAAATATTGGTTGTTTATATTTGCATCAGTAATTCCGAAACCATGCTATGTACAAGGTTTTAAAATATTTCATCTTAAAGCTTACAGAATGACAAATTCAACTACATTAATATTTGATCTTTGTCTAGTGCAGATAGATAACTATTTTTATGATATTAATTTGTATAGATATAATTCTTACATTTTTCTAAATATCTCAGCAACCAAGCAACACAGACAGAACTCCTTACCCTCGTATGAAAGCTCTCAGCTAGGTGAATAAAATGCTGCTTGACAGTATTTATGCAATTTGAGTGGTTACTGAGATATTGTAAGTTTATAAAATGTTACAAATGTAATAGTTACTGTGTTTACTGTGACTTCTAAAATTTGGTTTAAGACCTAAAACCTAAGGAATACTACCACTGTAACAATAGTTTGTGCTGAAGAATTTGCTGTTTCACTTCTTTCATAACTGCTATGGTTCCAAAGATGTGAACACTTATTTGAAATGTTAGGACGTAATTTGATTCTGTGAACAGGCTTAGGCTCCACCCATTGGAAGTTACAGTGCAAACTTCCTGAGCTCCATTGGAGTGAATTAAAAGCATATGAAAATCTTGAGTTTTGTTTAACATTCCTATGTACTTTACTCTCTCTGAAATACATTTTACTAAATACTTGCATGGCTCTTGTAGTAGTCTGTTAGAATTTGCCTGTGTGATTCATTTAAATCGTGGACTTCCTATAGTTGTAGGATCCACTTTTTTTAAAGCAGGTCATGGTCTTTTTCATAACATGATTTCTAATTTTTTATATTTCAGCTATTGTCTGGATGTGTTGCTAGCGTGGAGGATCATGGTTATCTAATTGATATTGGTGTAAGCAGTGTTTCAGCATTTCTTCCTCGCCAAAAAGCACAAGGCTACATTAAATATAATAATGGAGGTAAGCAATTTTAATATTTTAATTACACGCATCCTACACTATTAGGATTAAAGACATCTCATAAGGTATAAAACCTCCACTTCTGTCACATTGATATTGTACCTCTCCACTTGGCTGTTCAGATGTGAAAGTGATACTGGCGCAAATGATGGTAGGGGTGTACCATAAAAGGGTTATAAAAAAAAAAAAAAACATTCTTATCTATATGTGTCATTGCTTTAGGATTTTTCATAACATAAAATACCTAAATGAGTTTATCTCTAGTACTTGAGCAAGATTTTGATATTAAAGGGAGAAGAGGAAGCCAAATGCTACAGTAGTGAAGAAGTCCTTGTGTGTGGCACAACTTATAAGTAAAGGAATGGCATTAAGATCAAAGGAAGTCGTAGTGCTTTTGTACACAGTCTTCATCAGGCCCATAATATGTACAGTGCTTCCTTTTTGTATGTACCTAACCAGGCACTTAATTTGTAGTGGCCTTGGAGGTTTTTTGCTTAAAAAAATTGTAAAACGCCTGTCTTATGCAGATCCATTGAAGGCTGTATCCCTTTACTCCTGTCTCCTAGCGTTTATTGAAAGGGAGTTTAGACCTGACCTACAAGGAAGGCAATCTCTGATCCAGCTGTAATCATACCTTTCAACCTCTTAGAGCAAGACATCTGGACAAATCCATTAATAAAAGTGGGGCAAAGGCCCAAAAATTGGGACTATTAAGTATTGTTCTTACAAACTTAGAAAGTTGATAGACAACAGGTTTTGATTCAGAATGAATGTTCTGAAGGATATCAAGTCTGAAACTCAATGTCTGTCATCATTTTCTAACTTCAGTCTTTAATAATTTGCCAGAAAACCATAATTTAATGAAAAACAGGCAAAATAAAATATGAGGCCAAAATCTGGACATTCTGAAAAAATCTGTACAGCTGAGAGGTATGATGATGAAAATGTTACTTACGTACAAGAAAAACTTGTATGAGGGTTATGCATTCCATGGACCTAAACCTTATTTATGACACCAGGGCAACTTGCTGGAGAAACAGATTTGTATCCCAAAAGGCTTACCTCCTCTATGGAATAAACTTCCCATCCTCTTAAAACAAGGCCCTTGCCTCGGTCTTTTTTTAAAAAAGAATTTGGATAAATGGATGTGGAACCATAAGTTCAGTCCCAGGGGGTATGCTTGTGTCCCTTATGGACAGGGGCAGTTTGTAAAATGACTCAGGGCTCCAATTCCCAAAGATCCACTATGCTGATACTACCCCATCCCATATCTGTGAAATTAAGATAAAATATCGTCATAGAGTGGTATTATTTTGCTGGGTTTGTAAGGCTTTTGTGCCATTAGCCTAGTAATCACCTATGAACCTATTATAGGGAAGGCAGTCTGTAGCCTGCAGTCCAAATGTATTCTCAACCTCTTCCCATTTTGTTACATTTCTGTAATTATTTGTTCCCACTACCTTTGTTCCTTTACCAGTTTTTCCCAGGAAATTCCACCCCCTCATGCCTATTCTCTCTTTACCTCTAATCACAGAAATGCCCATCGACAGAATCTTTCTCCATTCTGTGTTTGCTAAGTTCTTTGAAATATTTTCTGCTGTTTTATGAATGTAATGTTCTGAAAGGTTGTTGTTACTCTTAAGGATCTGAATCCAAAATCGGTCTGTCCTTTTGTTTTTTTTAGCTTTTCATCTCTTTCTTCATCACTCCTTTCCCATTTGAATTATGTCTTTCTGCTTGTGCTGTGTATAGGAGCCTTAACTGTGTAACTCTGAAATATTTTTTCAAATCAGGTAATCCCAAACCACTTCCATCTATTGGAAAGATCAGCTTATCACACTTGACTCTTGTCCTCTTCCCCAGATAAAATCCTTCAACTGTTTAGTAATTACTATCCACAACTTCTCCTCTGGTTGATAAAAATATGCTTGACCTGTGTATAAAACCTAAAGGCACTAAAACATTTTCACTGTTTGTATCTTGTATATCCATAAAACAGTTTCCAGTTTCTCAGTTTTTGTATTATCTTAGTCTCTTCCCACATGTCCGTAGCTGTCATAACTGAATCCTTTTTCACCCATACTCCCTAAGCTCTTCATTTTATCATGTCTGCATAAATACGGATATTGCTTAACAAGTTTGTGTGTGGGTACATAGTTTACAGCTATTGCTTTTGTTTTAGCATCATTAATTTTTGTATCAGTTAGACTTCAAACTGTCTCAGAATGTTAACACTGACATGTCATTTTCTGGTTTTATCTGGTACAAAATACCATCTGCAAATAAAGCCAACTTTTCTTGGTTACCATGCCAATTATATCCTTTAATGTATGAGTCCCTTATTTTCTTTGCCAGTAGTTGGTTCTAAATTTAACACAAATGAAGGGGAAAGAAGGGATTCACTTCGGAATCTCAAAATTCCGAAACATTGAATCTCTCATGATCGATGTTTCAGAATATCGAAACTCTGAAACAAATCTCCCCCACCCAAAAAAAAGCTACTTGAATGTTTATGCAGGGGGTAAGCCCCCCTGCACCCTCCACCCCCCGCTACATTGTATACTCCCAGATTGCAGTACAGCGAGGAAAAGGAAAATCTCCCGTTCCCACACTGTATACAGATCTTCTTTCAGAATTTCAAAATTCCAAAATTCTAAAACTTCGATCATATGGTCTCGACCATATGAAATTCGAGATTTCAGAATTTCAACATTATGAATGGAACCCAAAAGAGGACACCTCTGCCTGGTTCATCTGTTCAAACAACTTATCTCCTCCGATTCCCTCATATATCCTTCTAATTAACCTTCTTTATTGCATCAGGCAATTCAGAATGCTTCCATTGCTCTAATCATAAAATTCCAGCTTACTCTGTCAAGTGCTTTCTCTGCATCAAGACTCACCAACAGTGATTTTTTCTTACATTCTGCTTTCCTCTGAATCATCAATGTTCTGTTAATGTTGTCAAAATGTTTGCCTCCTTTCCAAAAAAAATATTGATCCATAGCGGTCAATTTTGGCATCACCTATGCCATTCTTTTACTCATTATTGACATAAACACTTTATAATTATGGTTTAGAATCGAAATGTCACTATGTGAAGCTAGATCTGATGAGTCTTTACTGTCTTTAGGTATTACAACCACCATACCTTTCTCCCCGAATGCTGGTGCTTCTCCTTGTAAAATACTATTAAACAAAACCTTCCATCTATCACTTTCATCCCTCCTAGCTTCCACAGGGCTACCATATATTCCTGGAGACTTTCCTGTAGATTGGTTATACATCACCATTTTTATCTCATCTCCTTGTGTACTAGCTGTTAATTGAGGAAGCCTGTACATCTCTCACCTTGGCATATTTAATTCTTCCATAAACATTTCCATTTGTACTTTTTTTCTTGTTTTCTACACTTCTATGCTTTTTATATGGATGTTCATAAAATTTTCAAAATATTTCTAATATCTCTAAAGGATCTCTGGTTATTTTCCTTGTTGTAAGCTTCCTAACCCTGGCAACAAACCCTTCTACCTTCTGTTGCCTGAGCCATTGTACTAAAAGCTTTTGTTCTCTGGAGTTATTAAAAAGCAATTGCTTTAACAGAAGTTTGTTTCTAAACTTAATCATATTCTCCAGATAGTCCCTTGTTTCCTCTTTAGCACTCTACAGTTCTTGTTCTTTCAGATTCCTCCTATTCTGCAATACTTTAATCTTTGTCAGACCCGCTAAATAATTTTTACGTTGTCATCTTATTTCTTCTTCTTTTATTTCTACTTTGTTGTTCAACTCTAATTCAGTTTTATCCCACTCCCTGGCTGTTTTGTAAAGGAATGGAATTCTATCTTCCTGAATAATTTCCGCTACCCATTCCTTAAATTCCTCTATTTAGGTGGGGAACTGCCAGTGTCTCATTTTTGTTTCATTACCCTGGACTTTGTTATTGGCACATGATCTGAAATAGTTATAGGATGCATATCAGAACTTTCAATTAAATGCACGTTTCAGGAAATACAATTTCTGTATAGCCTAACTTGGGGAATAATATGTAAATTCTCTTCAAGCTTCTCTTACTAAATTCACATATTCCATACCAATTATTTTCATGAATTTCCTCAAAAATCTACCATATGTTTCCTTCTAGGCCCTTCAGATAAGTTTTGCTGTTGCAAATCGAATTTCAGTCCCCCACCTATAAATAACATTCCCTGCTGAAAGCTGATGGTCTCTTAGAGTTTTCTTAGACTCCATAATAGCAGTTTTAGGTGGAATGTAAATACATGCCAGCTTAATCCTCCTCCCTCAGTCAGTAACCACTTACTGCTACAAATTTACTTTTATCGTTTTACCACTGTCACTATTGGAGGTCCTCTAGCAACTAATGTAAGTACTTCTCTTTTCCTTTGTCTCAGATATTCCTCTAAGTAACCATCCTGCAATACTTTATCAAATTCACATGCTCAGTTCTTTCCAGATGTGTTCCCTATGTAGGGTTGCCACCTTTTATGCGGGCCAAAGTGGGATATGGGGGTGTGGCCAACATGACACTGGCCACACCCTCTACCATGACAGCACCACACGAGCGGTGAAGGAAATGCTGTTATGGGTATGACAGATGGCTGCTGGAGTGGCTGGCTATCTGGCTGCTGGAGTGGCTGGTTGGCTAGCTGGTTAGTGGAAGTAGCAGCTGGATGAATGACTGGATGCATGGCTGGCTGGCTGCGTGAATGGATGGCTGGCTGGCTGCATGAATGGCTGGCTGCATGAATGAATGGCTGGCTGGCTGGCTGCATGAATGAATGAATGAATGGCTGACTGGCTGAATGAATGAATGAATGGCTGACTGGCTGCATGAATGAATGGCTGACTGGCTGCATGAATGAATGAATGGCTGGCTGACTGCATGAATGAATGAATGGCTGGCTGACTGCATGAATGAATGAATGGCTGGCTGACTGCATGAATGAATGAATGGCTGGCTGACTGCATGACTGAATGAATGGCTGGCTGACTGCATGACTGAATGAATGGCTGGCTGACTGCATGACTGAATGAATGGCTGGCTGACTGCATGACTGAATGAATGAATGGCTGGCTGCATGAATGAATGAATGGCTGGCTGCATGGATGGCTAGCTGCATGGCTGGCTGGTTGCATGGATGGCTGCATGGATGGCTGGCTGGCTGCATGGATGGCTGCATGGATGGCTGGCTGGCTGCATGGATGGCTGCATGGCTGGCTGGCTGGCTGCATGGATGGCTGGCTGGCTGCATGGATGGCTGGCTGGCTGGATGGCTGCATGGCTGGCTGGCTGGATGGCTGCATGGCTGGCTGGCTGCATGGATGGCTGGCTGGCTGCATGGATGGCTGGCTGGCTGCATGGATGGAATGGCTGGCTGGCTGGCTGCATGGATGGAATGGATGGCTGGCTGGCTGCATGAATGGATGGCTGGCTGGCTGCATGAATGGATGGCTGGCTGGCTGGCTGCATGAATGAATGAATGGCTGGCTGGCTGCATGAATGAATGAATGGCTGAATGAATGGCTGGCTGCATGAATGAATGGATGGCTGGCTGGCTGCATGAATGAATGGATGGCTGGCTGGCTGCATGAATGAATGGATGGCTGGCTGGCTGCATGAATGAATGGATGGATGGCTAGCTGCATGGCTGGCTGGATGGCTGCATGGATGGCTGGCTGGCTGGATGGCTGCATGGCTGGCTGGCTGGCTGCATGGATGGAATGGCTGGCTGGCTGCATGGATGGAATGGCTGGCTGGCTGCATGGATGGAATGGATGGCTGGCTGGCTGCATGGATGGAATGGATGGCTGGCTGGCTGCATGGATGGAATGGATGGCTGGCTGGCTGCATGGATGGAATGGATGGCTGGCTGGCTGCATGGATGGAATGGATGGCTGGCTGGCTGCATGAATGGATGGCTGGCTGGCTGCATGAATGAATGAATGGCTGGCTGGCTGGCTGCATGAATGAATGGATGGCTGGATGGCTCATTAGGGGAAAAAAATCTCAATCTTTTCTTTTAAGTGGCTGTAGAAGCGCTTAAAACAAAGCACTCCTACAGCCGTGATCTTTGCAGGGCTCTTCCTGCCCCAATCCCCATCCATTTAATGAATTGCAGCCAATTGCTGCACAAATTAAAGCACCTGGACGTAACAGGCAGCAGCTTTGCCTGCAGGTCCGGGTTGCTGACTTAACTGAATTGCTGTGGAAAAGCCGGAAGTAATTGCGGCTTTTCCATGGCAATTTAGTGCGATTGAAAAGTGGGACTTTAAGTCCCACTACTTTGCACAGCGGGCAACGGGATGAGGCAGCTCAACCTGCGAGTGTCCCACTGACAACGGGATGGGTGGCAACCTTATTCCTATGACATTGCTGTTTGCACTTTGTAATTCTTAATATAGTTCATTATTTTTGTATATACCTAATGAGACCATTCCCATTCAGTAATATGGAAAGTGTTTCCATTATGATAAGAAGATATTATTCATATCTGTTGTGCATAAGAATTTTTTTTCTAGTTTCAGCTTTTGTGTTGCATGCATATGTTGATGTTTGACAAGTTGGTCTTTCAAGCACTTGTTTCTTGTGGTATCCATTTCAACCTATGATGCATCTTGCATGACTTTTCTTATAATGAAAGCCCTCCGCACACACCTGTAACCTATTAACGTAATACAAACACACACAACTATGCCCATCTTCCTATTGGGAGGATCACACTTCATTATTTGAACTGTCCCTGTCCCAGACTGGCTACTACACTCGCTGGCTTTAATTGACCTGCAATGAAGGTTATCCATGCTAAGATGCATGGTACAGCCTGTGCTTCTGCTTACACTGCATGCTGTTTGTTTTTCTAATTTGTTTTCCTCTCCCAAATGTAGGGACTAGCTTGAATGCTTTCTGAAAACTATTACCTTTTGGCCATTGAAGGAAAAAAAGTACTCTGTTTTTATTGTCTTCTTAATGGATTGTCTCCACAGAAACATGAGAACCGGATACACAGTTGCATTCATCTACAAATTTCTCACGTTCCACTGTGAATGTTTATTTGCTAAAGCAAAACTTTTCATTGCATTCAGTGCTTCTATTTACTCAATTCCACTTAAAACTTGTTGGATCAAGCATATCAGTTTTATTTGTATTATACTGTGTATAATTTTACAACCTGTCTCTCACCTCAGTTTAAGATGATCTTATTTTACAATGGCAGTGCCTGTTTTTTAAAACCAAACAAGAAGAAAGAGAAAAAGGAGGGGGAAGTAAAAAGAGCACCTGTTTCCTTTAGTATCCCTATAACACGCACTAATAATTGTAAATGTTTTACTGTATAATATGCAAATATGTCATGTTTTGTAATAATACTGTTAAGAACAAAGTGTTTTATTTACAGTTGGCTCTTTCCTGTGTAGAGTATATGCTTTGGAGTCCCCTACAAGTTTAACAAAGTCAAAAAAGTCCAGTAGTTCCAGGTTTTCTTATTCTGCCACGTTTCACAAATGTGATGTTTTGTAATCTTGCACTTACCTGTCCATATTCCTTGATGGTTGGTATAAATTTATTCCATTCTGCCTGGTGTGCAGGGAGTAGTAATCTTTCACAAACTCTACTGCCTCCAACTTTTAATACTTTTGTCTTCTGCCACAGTTTCTTGAGAATCCACTCTCTATGCTGATACAATTACATCTTTACTATTTAGAGGTCTTGGCTGCTTTCTCATGACCAGATATGTAGCATGCAAACGATGTACCCATTCAGTTAACAACTGCTGTGGAATACCAGTCCAGTTGCTTATTTGTGGTTTTATAAAATTAGTAGTCTATTCCTTCCAGTTGCTCTGGTATAGAAAAAAGTCTCAGGTTTTCCCTACATGCTCTGTCCTCCCAATTCTTGTTTTAATAACTCTTCCTGAGCAGTGTTGTACTGAAGCCTTTACATTTTGACCTCTGATTTTTGTATTTTTATCAGCTTGTCTGAATGTCTGTTTAAAGCATCTTCCTTTTGTGTGTTGATATATGCATTCAGTATTTTGTTTTATTTTAATCCACTCTGAGCATATTTGACTTTTATTTTTTCCTCTTGATTGCTGAGAGTCCTGTCTTGCACCAGAGCTGTAGCTTGAACTGTGTTTTGCTGAACAGCTGCAGGATTTTTTCAGCCAGTGCTTTCACCTCACTTTTTGTGGTTGATTTTAAGGTTCTCTAAATTTCTTCTTTGCTGGCATCCAGGCAGTGCACTTGGTAGGCAGTAACTGAAATTTACCCCAAAAAACAAATCCACGGTCTCTCTTTTGAGTTCCAGTTTTCACGCTGGGAGAGTTATCAGTGTGCAGCTGTATTGGAAGTCTAGACTTTCTTGTTCGTATGAAAACCTGTGTCACAAGTTTCCCCTTACACCCAATTAATTTCCACTTGTTCGCTGGCTGTTTCTGAATACTGGAGAACTGTGGTGGACCCATTACACAAGGATAGCCCTACCACTGACCCTGTGTTCAGTGCAGCTCATGATGTAGCATTGTGCCCCATATATGCTGTGTTATCTATACACTCTGTTTCAAGGACTCCATGGTACTGATACTCTCTTTTGACTGTTACCATGTGGATAGACATGTCTGCTTAGTCTGCTGTTTAATGAGAGTTGGGAGGGTACCTTGTTTCAGTGGATATGAAAGTGTGTGCCTTTATGTATTGGCTACAGGGACCTTGCAGTAACCTACTAGGGATATAGTGCTGGTATCTCTGGCATCTGCCTCGGATACTCCCATCAGTTTCTTGATGTTGGCAAGTAGCCCATTTCCTAGAGTTGCAGGAGACCTTAGACTGTACCCATATTAAAATAAGGCCTCACTGGTGAATTGGGAAGAAATTACGTGAAACACCAAGATGACTTGTCAACTGTCAGGTGGTCTGTAATGCACAGTGGTATTACCCACAATGTGTTTGCAGGCAACTCAGGTAGTTACTACTCTCAAATGTAGTACACCGGTGACTTGTGTGAAGTATTGCAAGAGGGCATTCGCCCACTCCAGGCATCTTGGTTATGGCATCTTGGTTATGCCAGATACAGCCTATAACTAAATTAGAAATGCAAAATAAAAAGTAGACCAGAGATGCAACCATGCCCAATTACAAACATTATTAAGCATGTGCTTGGTTGGCTGAAGGCACACTTTTTTTTTTTTTTTCTGTCTGAATTCATCCGGTGGTGTCTTGCAGTGTAGCTCTAGCACGTGTGCGAATTATCGGTATGTGCAGTGTAAAACATTATACTTGGAAGGAAGGTAAAGCAGAATTGGCATGTACAGGAGCAGCAGTCCCAAATACCTGAGTCAGTGGAGGTGGAGTCAGACAAGTGTGCGGAGGAGCCAGCAGTAGAGGATGATCATGCCAGATGGAGGTGGATGTGCGCAGTATGCCATGGCACTGGAAATGTGAGTGGATTGCATATAACTTCATATCACAGACCAGAGTGAAGCAGGTGCGCTACAGTAAAAGGGATGTATGCAAAGCTAAAATCAGTATGTTTACCCATGCTACGTTGTGCATCAGATATGGGCATCCCAAGTAACCATGTACAAAGGTCTGGGTATAGTTATCATTTTGCAGAGGTAAGAGAGAGAGTATGTGTGGTTCTCTCTCGGGACATTTTTGAATGCGCTGAGGACAACTGAAAGAATCTGTGCTGTTGTGGGCAGTGTCTTTCAGAGGTTTGGGCTTAACGTAATAGGTGTTGCAAAGGGCCGGTGTCAGTGTGAGTGTGTCTGAGCACAGCCTTATCAGTAGTGTGGTTCAATGTATTGTTCAGGTCCAAGGCATGCTTGATAGTTTTGAAGGTCCTGTGCATGCAGCTGTTGACAACAGCTGGCTGTGCCAGGAATTGCACTTTTCTATCATAATCCTGGTTAGATGTTTGTTTTCCCCATGACCGTGAGCAGCACTTCTTATAAAATGTGCTACTGCTGTGACTGCATTGAAAATTAGGACAGCCTCTCTTGGGCTAAGATCCCTCCAAAACAGTTGTAGCAGTAGAGGTTTTAGTGCTGTGGGAGCATGATGTTCTTCGTCTCCCATTGCTGCAGTCCTTACTATTGGGTATAGTCCGCATCCAGTCGGCCCGAATACCAGAGTATAAGGCTGACGTCGGTCAGGGCGCATTAGACTGACGTCAGTACGTCAGGGTACTAATGCGCATGACCGACGCCATATCCTCAGTCTTTTTTGCCGCGTGGTCCGATGCAGAAGCAGTTTTGCGAGTGCAGGTTGGCGTTCTGAAATTTTTCCGAAACCGGAGTTTCAGACCGAAACAGAGTTGGCTAAGTACCCCGTTGGGGAACATTTTGGTTTTTTCTTGCCTCAGTATTTTACCGGATGTCAGAAAGTGAATAACTGTATTTCTTGTGGGAAACAGATACCTCATAGGGATTACCATACCTTGTGTATACCTTGTTTAGGGCCTGAGCACGACGTTGTTGGTTGCCGCTCTTGTGCTAGGTTTAACAAACGCACTATTAAGAGGAGGTTAGACTGTGCCAGGTTAGTGTTTGGGAAGCGTTGCAATTATAAAATGCCGTCGGATGCTCCGGCGCCTTCGTCCAAGAAGCGCAAGGACAAAACAGCGAAGCCTAGGGTTGATGAACCGGCAGTCCCGGACGTCGGTTCTTTAGGAGGCTCAATGGAGCCAGAGGTTTTGCCAGGAGTTTCCATGGAGTCCCAGGCGGAAACTTTACTGTTACAGGATGTGCCTTCTCAGGAGGTAGGCCAGGCTGAGGGGGCTTCTCAGGTGACTGTTCTTCCCTCTCTTCCCAAGGTAGTTAGAGCCTCTCCTTCTGTTGCCAAAACTTCTTTGAGAGGTAGGCCTAGTTTAGCTTCAGTGGGGGCTTCTCCTAGCATTTCGGGTTCTGTACCTAAGAAACATATGCTTAAAATGGCAGAAGATTTGATTACTATGATTAGAGGTTCTATGCCCCCGCCTGATAAGAGGCCTAGGGTGGAACCAGACTTTGATAGTTTGGAACAGTGTTCAGAGGCTTCAGGGTCTTCTGCGGAAGACTTGCAGGAGTATCCTACTTATTCTGATTCTGATGTGGATGATTCCACTCCTACAGCTACTCCTCCTGAGGATTTCTCATTTTCAGAGACTCTGCATTCCATGAGGGAGCACTTTAAATGGGAAGGCCAGGATTACTCTGATTCCAGGAAAAGGCTTAGGGAATTCTTGTTTTTACCCCAGCATAGGCCCTTAGCTATTCCTCCTGTGTTGAATGTGGTGGAAGATGTTTTGCAGAGGCTTCCTGAACCCTGACTCTTTGCCTCCTGCTCCTGTTAAGCCTGATAGGTATTATAGGGTGCCCAAGCTCATAAGTATTTGTTTGAGTCCTAGGGCGGACCCAGAAACTATTTCTCAAGGCCCTAAAGGTGTTAAAGCTTCTGTGGTTAAAAATCCTGTTCCCACTGATAAAGAGGCAAGGGCTTTGGATAGGTGGGGAAAGAAAGTGTATACTTCTTCCACTCTAGCCATGAGAGCATTGAATTGTCAGTTTCACATGCTAAAATATCAGAATTACCTCCTTTCACAATTGAAATCTAAGGTGGATGCTTTGGCGGGAGGTATTGAGTGTAAAGAGTTGCTGGATTTGGTTCATGTGTCTGAACAAGTGGGTAAGCATTCTTTGCAATGTGGTTTTGATGCTGTACAGGCCTCCTCGAGGGTGGCCGCTACTAGTTCTGTTCTTCGCAGGCATGCCTGGTTGAAGGATCAGAATTTAGCTGAGCATGTTAAGACAAGGATTTTGGATGCTCCTTTACAGTCTGATGTGTTGTTTGGATCGCCTGTGGAAGCAGTTTTAAAGAAAATGGAGGACAAAGCTAAGTCTATGCAAACTGTTAAAGATTTTTTGCAGGTGCAGCCACCCGAAGTTTAGTAGAAATTGGCCTGCTAAGGGGTGGACATATCCTGCTTATGATTCCCAGTCTAGGGGTAGGTCTAGGCGTGGTAGGGGCAGGGCTCAAGGTTCTTTTAGGCCTAGAACAGGAGTTCACCTGCTCAGACTTCTGGTGAGGGCAGGGGTCAGTCCTTTCGTAAACAGACCCAATGACCTGTCTTTTCAGCTGCCAGTAGATTCTCGTCTGGCAGCTCCTTTGGGAGGAAGACTGTCTCTTTTCAAAGAAAATTGGGATTTAATTACTCAAGACAAATGGGTGTTGGATATCATTCACCACGGTTACAGATTTTATTTCCATACAATGCCCCTTTCAAAGGCATGCCAGACGTTCCTCCTCCACAAAGAAAAGAGGCTCACAAGCAAGTTTCTCAGTTACTCCAGATGGGGCCATTCAGCCAGTCCCTGTATCAGAAAGGGGCCTAGGATTTTATTCTCGCCTGTTCCTAGTACCAAAGAAGGGGAACACGTGGAGACCAATTTTGGATTTATCTCTCCTCAACACTTTTCTGGACATTCCCAAGTTCAGGATGTTGACGTTACAACAGCTTTTACCTCTGCTGGGCAAAGATCACTGGATGGTAACTTTAGATCTCAAGGAAGCTTACCTTCATGTGCCTATAAGGCTAAGTTGCAGGAAGTATCTGCGGTTTCGAGCTGGAAATTCTCATTATCAGTTCTCTGCATTGCCCTTTGGCTTATCTACTGCGCCCAGAGTATTCACAAAGGTTCTGGCTCCAGTGATAGCTTACTTCAGGCTTCAAGGAATTCAAATCTATCCTTACTTAGACGACTGCCTGATTCTGGCTCAAGAAAAGGAAGACCTTGTACAGCATCTGGAATATGTTATAGCAGTGCTAAGATGCCTAGGGTATTCTGTGAACGAAATAAAGTCCAGTCTAGTACCCTCTCAAGACATGTGCTTTCTGGGTGTGAGACTGAATACAGCAGCCCAGATGGCCTTTTTAACCCCGGACAAACAACAGAGTCTATCACTTTACTTCCATCACCTATCTCATCAGTCCGTGCTGACTGCAAGGACAGTCCTTCAAGCATTAGGGTTCATGGCATCTTGTATTCTGGTGCTTCCCAATGCCAAACTGCATATGAGGAAGCTACAATGGTATCTCAAAAATGTATGGTCACAGCACTGCCAGGATTTGGACACTGTCATTCAAATAATACCTTGCCTTCAAAAAGAATTTTTGTGGTGGGCTCAGGAATGTCACCTAAACAAGGGACTCTCTGTGACCCGGCCAGAGGCGAGTCAGATTTTAACGACAGATGCCTCGGACATTGCTTGGGGAGCTCATCTAAATGGAAAGTGGATACAAGACAAGTGGCCTGCCAGACTACTGCATCTACATATCAACATGAAGGAGATGTTAGCAGTCCAGTTTGCATTAATGGCTTTCAAGGAGTTACTTCTTCCAGGGCAGGTGTTGATTCTAACAGACAACACAACTGTCATGTGGTACATCAACAAGCAAGGGGGAACACATTCTTATCCTCTATGCAGGCAAGCAATGATTTTATGGGAGATTGCGCTAAGCTTGCACCTAACTCTTCAGGCAAGGTTTCTGCCAGGAGCACAGAACTCCTTAGCAGATGTGTTAAGCAGACAAATCATGGATCCCCACGAGTGGAAACTGGATCTTCATGTATTTCAAAAATTGACAGTGTCATGGGGAACTCCAGACATAGATCTGTTCGCTTCTCCACTAAACCACCAGCTGCCACAGTATTGCACAAAGGGGTTTCATCGCACAGCTTGGAAAGTGGATGCTCTGTCTTTCAGTTGGAAAAACCTTCATGTGTATGCCTTTCCTCCTCTACCTCTTCTTCCACAGGTACTATTAAAGGTCAGACAAGACAGGCCAAGGATGATTTTGATAGCTCCAGATTGGCCTCGGCAACACTGGTACCCACTCCTCCGGAATCTGGTAAGGAAGCCTCCATGGCCTTTGCCTCTGATTCCTCATCTGTTATCTCAGCAGGATGGTCATCTGCTCAATGTCAAGCTTCACTCTCTTCATCTAGCAGCCTGGCATATTCTGTGTTGAAACACAGCAGGTCTCAACTTCCTCAACAAGTTTTAAATGTGATTATGGAAGCTAGACGACCTAGTACAAGGAAAGTGTACGCAGAAAAATGGAAGAGATTTTTATTTTGGAGTACAGCAAAGAATTTGCAGGTTTCTGAGCCTAATTTGAGTGCGGCTCTTCAATACCTTACTGAGTTATTGGACAAAGGTTTGTCCTTCTCTTCTATTAAGATTCATGCTGCAGCAATTTCAGCTCACTATGATTGTGACCCACCATTGTTTTCACATCCTTTGTTCAAGCAGTTTCTTAGAGGGGCAAAGAATATAAGGCCCCCACGTAGAGCTCCTACTCCTGCTTGGGATCTCAATTTTGTGTTGGAAAAACTTACTCTACAACCTTTTGAGCCTGCGGCTACTGCTGAATTGAAATACTTGTCATGGAAGACTGCTTTTCTGTTGGCTATTACTTCTGCAAGAAGGGTGTCTGAGTTGCAGGCCCTTATGGCAGTAGAACCATTTTTGATTTTCCATAAGGATAGGGTATCATTACGTACTAATCCTTCCTTTATGCCTAAGGTGGTTTCTAGTATGGCTTTAAACCAAACTATTCATTTACCTACGTTTTATGCAGACCCCCAAAATAAAGGGGAAAAGATTTTGCACACTTTAGATGTACATAGGCAATTGCGTTATTATTTAAGCAGGACTAAGGATTTTAGGCAGTCTCAGCAGTTGTTTGTTTCTTTTGCTTTGAGTTCACAGGGCAAGCCTGTGTCAAAACAAACTATTTCTAGGTGGATTGGCTTTTGCATTGCATTTTGTTATTCCCATCATGGCAAGGAGATTCCAGCTGGGATTAGGCCTCATTCCACTAGGGCTACTGCCACTTCAACAGCTTTTCTGAGGGGGGTGGCAACTAAGGATATTTTGGAAGCAGCTACTTGGAGTTCAGTGCATACTTTCTCTAAGCATTATCACCTTCCTATCTACTCTAAGTCTAGGGCTGGTTTTGCCACAGCTGTTTTGCAAGGCATGTTGTCAGCTCCTACTTCTTTATGATTTGCCAGCCTCCCTTACCTCTGCTTTGGGATTCTACCCAATAGTAAGGACTGCAGCAATGGGAGACGAAGAACATAGTACAGTTTTGTACCTACCATAAATGTAGATGTTCGAGGATTCCATTGCTGCAGTCCAATTTACCTCCCTCCTTCCCTCTGTGTTTAGGGGTGGTTGTGTAGGTGAGTTTACATGCTTATATTTTTGTACATGTTTTTGGTGCAGGTATTTTGGGCCTTGTCTTTTTAGGGTCTTCTGACATCTGGGGCAAGAAAAGACTGAGGATATGGCGTCGGTCATGCGCATTAGTACCCTGACGTACTGACGTCAGTCTAATGCGCCCTGACCGACGTCAGCCTTATACTCTGGTATTCGGGCCGACTGGATGCGGACTATACCCAATAGTAAGGACTGCAGCAATGGAATCCTCGAACATCTACATTTATGGTAGGTACAAAACTGTACTTTCTAGGTCATCCATGCCTAGAATGTCTACCATCTGTGGAGTTAGCTGTGGAATGTCTTTGGTGCCTCATTCCTGGTAGGTGAGTTTTGGAAAACAGTGGTACATTCCAGCAAATGATTGTTTTGACTCTTGTCTCACTCATGGGATATGCAGGCTGCGAGAGATGACCTATGGGCATACATTACTCTAATTCTGTCATGACTGTCATGGTGCCAGCCTGCATGTCTTCTGTGACACTGCATATATGCTGGGTTGCCACCACTGATACCAACATTAGGTGAGAGCGCTATCCCATGTCTCTTAACAAGCAGTAGTATTTACTTCCTCCAGTATGCATCTCCCTGCCTTTGGGGGCTATGGTCAGCTCCTGAAATGTGTCCACTAGAGGTACCTTATTTCCCTGACTGGTAGTATCCCAGTAATGACCTTACTGTGTGGTATGTCTCCTGGATGTCTGCAGACAGCCTGTGTAGGGGATGCTGTGCTCATGCTCCCTGTGCCACACATGCACACAAACTGTACCAGCTCATCCTTGCCATCATCATCATCATTAGAAGTTGTAGATACTTTCACTTGGTAGTGACAGTTCTAGCATGCTGGTGCTGCTTGAAGAATTGTCTGAGAATGCACCAAATCAGAATATCCTGCGTATGTATGACCTAGCAACAGAAGTATATGTTGCACTGAAGTGATATATGAATCATACCATTTAATAAACATATGCATATTTTAATTGTATGCCTTTTTTCAGGTGACTGTAAGGGGGAACACTGATGTCTGATTTTTAGTGTACAGGAACAATTGACCACTGAATGAAGCATCAAGTACTTGCAGGTCTCTTGCACAGATTTCTACATATCTCTGACATTCTGTAGTAGATACTGTTGTCCACTCATGCTGTGCCCTGATAATGAGCACAGCATTGTGGAACCATGTGGAGGTGCCACTACCTCTTAGAGGCTAAGTAACTCCTCTGTCTCTGAGGTGGCTTCACAAATGGCTCAGCAACCATTGACCCACTTTCCAGTGCCAGTGGACAGCTGTTTTTGTCAGTCATTTGTAATGTTACAAAATGGTGCACTGCACAGCTTCTAACTTTGGTGCTATCCACCAGCATTGTTATCTACTGCTAGATCTTTCCAGCCACATACCTGCTATGTTCAATTGACAGCATTTGCTTGGCCATGGAGACTGGGAGCCTGGAGTAGCACCTCATTGTCCACGTTGGAAAACTTGTCTTTCTGTAGTCTACAGTGTTTTTCTGCTTGGTCTTCTTTTTTAGACTTTGTATCGGTATATTCTATACTTGGAGTAAAAACATATTGGTCGTGAGTGGCCCTGAAAAGCCTTTAAACCACAAGTTTTCCCCCTTGCCCATATAGAATCGTAGAAGTTTACTAGGTTATCGACCCAGAGGTCATTTCAAGCCTAGCTGATGCATCCCAATGTAATACCATAGATGTGTTATTCAGTACCCAGGATTGCATTTAGTAAAGACTGCCCATGTCCAGGAGGGTTGTGGGCGCTATCCCCTGTAAGAATTTACAGTGCCACATTCACTCATCCGGGTTCCTCTTGAACAGTGAAGAGATGCTCTGCTTCACATGAATTAGCAGCTTATTCCAAAGACAAGGTAGTCACTGAGAGACAAATCTGTCCCTCCAGCATGTCCTATTTAAGTCTCAGGCTATATTTAGGTCCCTGGAATGAGTAGCTGTAGTCCTGTTTGATTTACGGATATGCAGCAAGTCCATTAGGTTTGGGTCTGAGTTTACTGTGTAAGACCGGCATAAGCCTCCTCCTAAGAAATCTATACAATAAATTATAGTGACAGTTAGTCAGTCTGTGTATGGCACTTGCTGGATTCCCTTTATCTTCTTTGTTAGAAGCCTCTGTGATGTTCTTCGTATTTCACTGTTGCAGTCATTACATTTGGGTAATCTGCTGGCAGGTTGCCCTCAGTCGGCCTGAATATCAAAGTCTTGGGTCCTACGTCAGTTGCTGTTGCCTCTTCCATGACATCAGGTCGTCAGGGGTATAAAACAGGCAGTCGACGCCATTTTCTTTAGTCTTTCTTGCCGCGTGGTGCCCGAAGCAGAAGCAGTTCACAAGTGCTGGTCGGCAGACTCTTGAAATTTTCGAATTCGAGTTTCAGAACCGAAGTCTTCAATTAAAGCTAAGTACCCCATTGGGGAAACTTTTTCTTGCTCCATACCGATGTCAGTAAAAGTTAATAATTGCATTACTTGGATGCAAATACCTCAAAAGGATTTTCATTTGTACTGTATTCCTTGCCTAGGTCCAGATCATAACGTGCCTTACTGTCGGTTTTCTGCTAGATTTAACCAACGCACTATTAAGCGTCTGTATATCTTTGCTTCAAAATATTTTGGAAACAGTTTTAACTACCCTGAAATGTCATCTGATAGCAATCCGACTACTGGAGCTCACAAAAAAATGCAAAGAAAAGGACAGAGACAGACCGTCTAGGTCCAAAACAGACTAAGCTTCTCCTAAGCCAGTCGCCGGTACTCAGTGAGGCGCTTTCGCAGCCCCTGTTACCCACTACTTTCGAGTCGCAGGCCTCTACAGAGACCCATGTGGAGTCCAGCACACCGCGAGATTCTCAAAGTATTGTACCCGTGGATGTCTCTCCCTCGGATGGGTCCAGAGCTGCTGAGCAGGCATCTGCTTCTGAGGGTGTCTTCAGGCCTCAGCATTTCTATATAAAACAGACGCCAGCTTCAAAAACAGACTAAAGCAACTTCTAAGGCTAAAAAAACGACTGAGCCATGTGCTCAGGCCTCTATGCCCAAAATGCAGATGATCAAAATGGCTGAAGACCTAATTACCTTGATCAGGGTTTCCCACCCCCCACCCCCCCACCCCCGATAAGAGGCCTAGGCAAGACGCTGATTATGAATCTTCAGATCAGGTTTCTATTTCTTCTGATTCCTCTTTTGATAAGATAAGGAATTTTCTATGCCACCCTATGAGGATTCAGATGCAGAGGAATCCATCCCATCTGCATCTCCTCCTGAAGATTTCTCCTTTGGAGAAACCTTGCATACTTTGAGGGAACGTTTTCATTGGGAGAGTCAAGATTTCTCAGAATCAAAAAAGAGGCTTAGGGATTTCCTTCTCCCTCAGCATAGGCCTTTAGCCATACCTCCTGACATTGTTGGTGTTTTTGGAATCAAGCATGACTCCAGATTCCTTACCTCCGGCTCCTAGCAAGCCGAACAGATATTACAGGGTTCCTAACTCGCACAAATTTTTATTCAAAAACCCTTCTGACCTTGAAACTATCTCGCAGGGTCCCAAAGGTGTAAAGGCCTCAACAGCTAAGAATCCTACCCCCTCTGATAGAGATTACAGGGCGCTGGATATATGGGGAAAGAAGGTTTATACATCTGCAACCTTGGCAATTAGGGCCTTAAACTGCCAGTTTCATATGCTTAAATATCAACAGCATGTTATGGGACTATTGAAACCAAGAATGATTTCTGAATGTGTGGAAAATAAAGAATTACAGGAATTATTGCATGCAGCAGAACAAGTTGGAAAGCATACTTTGCAATGTGGTTTTGATTCCTTGGAGGCCTCCTGCAGGGCCGCAGTTACTGGATCTGTGATTAGAAGGCATGCCTGGCTAAAGGAGCAAAATTTGCCTGATCACGTTAAAGCCAAATTGTTGGATGCACCTTTACAGCATGAATACTCTGCTTGGTAATAAGGCAGAAGAGGTTTTAAAGAAAATGGAAGACAAAGCCAAGTCTATGCAAACTGTAAAAGACTTTTTTTTTTTTTATTTTGTACAAGTGCAGCCACCAAGATTCTGTAGACACTGGCCTACAAAAATTGGTCCTTTCCTGTGTCCGACACAGCTTCACGGGGCAAATCCAGGCGCTCAAAGGGCTCTAGATACCAATCACAGGATTCTTGCAGGTCAAAGCAGTGGGGTGTCTCAATGACTTCCCTCTGCCATCACCAAACACTTATCTTTCGGCAGCCCCTTTAAA
>NC_056748.1:813570418-813577054 GCF_019279795.1 Protopterus annectens | reverse complement strand
GTGTTGGTATTTTGTATTAAAAGTGCCACGCTTCTGCATGGTATACAGCACCACACTGGAGATGCATTTGCAAATGAATGGGCTCCTAGTATTGCTAATAACAGGAGTAGTAGTACTATGTAGAAGTCTATGGACCGTAGACATGGCAGGAGCTTTCTTGTGCCTGCCAGTATTGATAAGTGTACCTTGGCATTGTGCCAAACCTGGCTGCATGCGAGTGTCTGTACATAGTTTGCCATCAGCATTGTCAAAAGGTTTGTTTCATTCCCACTTGAAAGGAGGCCTATTTTTCTGTCCATTATTATGGCCTCTGAGTAGTGCTAAGTAGTAGAGAGTATATTTGCTCTATTCTTCAGAAAATGTATGTTTCCATGCATCACATTGGTCTGAACTTTTATAGTTGAATTTAGCAGTATTTAAGATCTGTTCCTGGTCTTGACATTTGTTGTTTTTTGTTCAGTGAGTTATGTTTGAGCTAAGAGTTTGCAGGCTATGTGTGGCTGTGCTACTCTAGCCACATAGACAGCAAAACACCTTACAGAGCATCTAGCCACTACAGTCTTAACACAGTACACCGTGTTTGCCAGGCAGCAGTGAGATTTTGTCTGTGTCTCTGACACTAGATTCTTTTGACCGCATAGCATCTGCGCAAGTCCTGCTTTGGTGCACAGACTCCATTCTGAATCTTTCTTTGAATGTACTAGACTGCATGTTTGGCAGATGGTGCAACAATTTTGTTTACAACTCCAGCATTGAACCCCTTTTAATTGGCAAACAGTTGCTTTGTGTAGTGGGATATATAAAGCAGTACTTGGAGTTCTAATTATTGTGATATATTAGTGACCTTTATTTGTCATGGAAAATGCGTATTTACATACGTGACATTTTTGTATGTATTTGTACTTTTGCTTGTTTGATTTTGTAATTTGCTTGCCTGTTTTCCTGGAAATGTAGGAGCAGAGTTGAAGGTTGGCCAGTACCTGAACTGCCTAGTTGAGGAGGTGAAGAATAATGGGAGGATTGTTCGTCTGTCCATTGATCATTCAGATGTTGTCAAAGCATATGCAACAGAGGACCAAAACTGGACCCTAAGTAATTTGCTTCCTGGACTGAGAGTGAAAGCACAGATACAGTCGGTAATGTTGGGCTTGTACTTTGCCATGACAGGAAAGCTTTATATGTAGTTTTTTTAAACTTTGAGGAAGCTTTTTTGCAGTTAAGGAAGTGTGAGGCTAGAAGAGAATTGCTTACTTAAGCATGTGCTGTAATGCTGTTAAAAGTAGATAATCTTATTCCTTCAGTTATTTATTTCTTTTTTTTTTATTTTGTGGTAGACTGAATTTGTTTTTAAATTTGCCCCACCTCTGTGGGGTTGGTAATACAAAAGATAAGGTCTTTTTTTCTTTAATTTAATTTAGGTTTTAAAAAGAGACCTTGTCATTCAGTCCCCCTTCTTTATCAACTTATAAATGCAGGATTCAAAACCGTTCCCTGTCCTCAGTATCATTGCACACATTAACCATCCTACCAGTAACCTTCATAACCTCTCAGATCAAACATCTGTTTGACATCAGCATACATAAACATGATGGGAGTGCTTCAGTGCTGGGAATGCTTCATTTATAGTCATGTTTTTTAATGCTGCGTTAAAATCTGTATATTTACAATCTTATTACACTAACAGTGTATACCTTTCTATGTTTGTGTTAATTTAGAATTCTTTTTTTATTTCTTTAATGTTAGGTGACTTTTCATGGTGCAGTTTTGCAGTTCCTGAGCTCCTACACGGGCTCAGTAGACTTTATGCACCTGGATCCAGAGAAGGTGGGACAGTATCACGAAGGACAGAATGTAAGTTGCCTTTGAAATCCTGTTACAGTATGTTTTCCTCGCAGTTTGTAGTTTTTATTACCACTCATCTTGTTGAGATCTGTAGTTAAGTTGTAGAAGAAAGAGTAAAACTTTCACAAGGCCTGTTTTTGCTGGAGTTGCCAGTTCTTTTGGTATAGAAGGATAAAGCTCTGACAGTAGTCCAGATGACAGAGTTTGATTAGCATCTTAGAAATCTGCAGAAGTGGAGAGGAGTGATGAGGCACTGCATGCTTGCTTTTCTCTAGCAGTGGGGGAGAGGAATGCTTTTGCTAGCTTTGCCCTTGTTGCTTGCTGTCCACAAGGCACTGTTGGCTCATTGATTCTCCATAATTTAGAGTGGGAGTTGACTGAGGGGTGGTCATTCATGGATCCATTAGGGTAATCTGGGGTTTTCTATTTTAGTCCCGACACCCACATGCGAGCTTATTCCCATTCAAGGTGTTGGCGTGCAGTAGACCTTTGCAGTGCGTTGATATCTTGGTGTGATGTGATCAGTTGGCCTTGCTTCCTTTGTCGACAAACACTTGTACGTGGTCCTTGCTCTACAACGTGGATTCTACTACACGAAATGCCTCCTCCCCACAAGCAGGCATACGTTTTGTTCCTGCCCCCCCACCCCACCCCCAATAGCAGCTCTAACAGCTGCCCGAGTCACTAGTTGACGAAGGGTCACCTGGGTCATACTTTGAGCTTTATCCTTTGTGTCAGTGGCACTGACAGAAGAAACATGCCTGGGGAGGTGGGAGACACTTTGCCAGGTGAAGTCCAGAGCTCAGAACAGTGGCCAGGCTCAGAAAACAGGAGGATTTTGGAGGTATGGTTGCCCCAGGTCATGTGATGGAGACTTTTCTAAAACCATGGTTTATTGTATGCAATAACCTGCGTAAGTGAAACCAGTATGTAAAGGTAGTAGGGCCATACCTATTAAAAGCTGTGTATGTATTGGTGGGGGTTCCCATGCACACTGTACTCCTGCAGAAGACCCTTCTGTGCTAGTATGGAGAGTCCTACTCTGAACAACAGTAACATTACATCCTGGTAATGTTGCATAAATTTTCCACAGTATTGAGGGGAGTTTTGGCTCAAGGTGAGCCTCTGTGCTGCAGAGGAATCTGCTCAGCACAGCTGAGTCCCACAGGGGACTTTGTGATTACTCTAGTAGTTTATACTCTACTCAGTATAGCCAAAAAAGGCACTACAGGTGTGGCCAGTTGAAGAATATGACATAAGCTGCATGCTTAATAGGTGTGCTTGTTTGTATATTCCTGGAAAGCCAAGCTAGTTGGTGCTGTTTTGTAGATGAAAATAAGTTTTAGTGAGGTAAAGTGATGCATAATATAATAGGTTGTGCCACAGTTTATGTACCACAGATGTAGGACAATGATTATTTGATTTGATACTCCATTAGTATGACTGTTGAGCTTGAGGATTTAGGTGGCAGAAATGAAGGTAGGGGTTTATTAAAAAAAAAAAAAAAAAATGAAGAGGCGCAGATGTTAGGTGAACACCCTATACTTTCTATTGTACTTTGCTTTACGTCTGTCTATATAATGGCTGATGTCATTTACATCTGCTTAGGACAGTATGGACGTAAATGCAGTCAGACATTGTGTGGAAGGACATGGATAAGGATGACAAGGTCTATAATTTTTTTTTTTCTATCTTGAAGTTTTGCTTTATTTGCAGCATTTTATTTAATCACTCATTCATTCATTCACATCATCTTTGTTCATTCATAACATAATAAAATGCAATACAGAAAACTTAGCAAGCTAGCAATAAATAGTTCCTGAACAGTGTTCTGGTAGAAGTGTTAATCAAAAATTTCAGTGGAGTACTATACAACAAATCACATTATTAAAACAGCATGTTTTCACCTCCTGAAGTTGCTGCAGGTTTCAGATCTAAAGCAATTCCATCAGTTTTGACCACAGTTGCTTGATAGCTAGACATATTGAAATAAAATAAGGTTCATTTTCCATGTTGGGAGTAGAGCTTGAAAAAAACATTTAGCATCTTGCTCCCACCTCTGTGACGTCCAGCTAGTTCTGTTTTGTTGAGTATCAACTGCATTTTCACTTGCTGGATGTATATGCCCTAGTAACATTGGATCTCAAGAATTCAGAAGTTAGTCAGACCAGTAGCCATCTTCCTCTTGCAAGGTATCCCTTAGAGAAAGCTGTCTCTTACACAAACCCTTTAAATTGAACAGATCTGTATGGCAAGAAGTGCAATTTCAGACTTGTAGGTGGGAAGTCCCAGATTTTGTGAAACACTGAAGCTTTAATGACATAATAGCTTCTCTGTATGATGAGTCTGGCAAACCCCACCCTTTTTGAACAGTTAGCTTTATGGGCCCAGTAACTTGTATGTATGAAATCACAATGTTTATAATTGATCACGTCTACAGTAGCCTTGACTATGTCTTGAATCCTGCTGAGGATGTAACAGCTGGCCAGCTTCCAAAGCTTTAGGGTCACCTCCCACACACACAGATGAACTGACTAAAAAGACCAATTTGGATGCCAAGCCCTGCGGAGCTTTCTTGCTGTTGAAGACAGCACTCCATTCTGCTTAGTGTTGTGCCTGGGTTCCTGCAGGCCGCACTGCATATATGGTCCACACCATGCATCTCTGCTTGTTCTGTTTCTTTGCTGTGCGGATAAGTTCCTGTTAGGGGAAAAAAAATTCCACATTTAAAAGTTGTTTTATTATACTTGTTTATGAATCTTATTTTTAAGATGGGAGTCTGTTTTAATGGACTGTGACAAGACTTGATTGTACTTTTAAACAGGAGCATATTTTTTCCTGTCATTGTAAAAGCTGTAAAATATAATTGAAAAACTTTTGTCTGTTGAGAAATTGTGTGTATTTTACTTTTTTTTTTTTTTTTTTTTGTGGGGAAAGGTTACTTTTCAAGTTTTTAAATTTTTTGCTGATTAATGCTGCTTGTTTGCCCTGGGAAAGAGACCCCAATTTCAGCCAATACAGCAGATTTAATTTCATCCACGGCATGGAAGAAACCAGATATGGTTGAGCTTATCCCAAAGCGCCCAGACAAAATACTCGGCGCTCCCTCAGATGGCCAGCATTGGTCGAAGGGATACCCCATCAATGCCATGGTGGCTGTGGTGACCACCAAGAAAGCTAGCTCAGAAGAGCAGTATTGTCCATCCTCCAGACAGGGTATCGGGCTATGGACCGTTTCAGGAAGCAGGCTTACGATTCAGCCACGTTTGCCTTGCGTGCGCTGAACTACATGGCACATGTTATCAGACTGCAGCGGGACCTAGTCAGAGGTCGCTGAGTCTTCCCTGGGTCCATGTTGGCAGAGGAGAAAAAGGTCATCTCCTCCCGTATGGCCACCCTTACCTCTATATCGAATACTTCCATGAGCCTCGTATCACATGCTACAGAAGGTTCCCCTCTAGGGCTGCTGGGACAGGCAAAGCCATCAGCCTTGACGCCTGGCTCCGACTTTGTTTATTCTCAGAGCTCCTCAAGGTGTCGTTTACAACTGCCCCTTATGACTGTTCCACTTTTTTGGTAATGCTGTTCGAGACTCCTTAGTCTAGAGCGAGAAGTACAGGAAGACTGTCGGCCATCAGGATCTGCTTCTCCACTCCGCAGTGATCCTTCCTTCTCTAGCAATCAGCATGGGATGAAGATGTGGTACCAGATATCTCAAAGCTTTTCCCACAACGCTAAGGATTCCTCTTCCCCCCAGAGGGAGGTATGACAGATGCCGCCCTCGTGGCAGAGGGGGCCCAAAGAACCTAGGGTCTCTGGATCCTTTCTGAGACAGACCCTCGCAACAGCCCTGAAGGGTTGCCCGATTGCTAGTCTCTGGTGGCAGATGGGGGGGGGGTGTCTATCTCTGCACCACCAACAACCTGGGAGTCCATCACAGACTATCATTTGGTTTTAAAGTTCAATATCCAGAGGATACTCTCTCCCCTTTTTTCAACCCCCAAGCCCTCCCAAACACCTCCCGGATGTCCCACCTGCTCAATGGGTGTAGACAGCTATAGAAATTTAAATAAGAAACTGCCTCAGTTACTCACGGCAGGAAAAAGAAAACCATAACAAAATTTATTATGTTGGCGCTTTCACAGTATTCACTGCTTCATCAGACATACATTCTCTTAAAAACAGAAGCATTTAAAACCATACCAATTAATGACATCACAAATCAATCAGCAAATTAAAGGCACTTTGTCAAGCACTTAACATTTTTTAAAAAACACTACCTTAAAAATAGCAGTTTAGTGTTTCATCATACTTTCATGCTTCAAAGGTGTCTTTCGAAAAGGGTTTTAGGGAGACTTTGACATTCAGTTCCCGGAAGCATTGATTTGTGATGTCATTAATTGGTATGGTTTTAAATGCTTCTGTTTTTTAAGAGAATGTATGTCTGATGAAGCGGTGAATACCGTGAAAGCACCAACATAATACATTTTTTTTTCTTTTTCCTGCTGTGAGTAACTGAGGCTGTTTTCTTATTTATTTTCCACTGTTTTGCTGCTGCTGGTTTCACTGCAAGTATAAGGTGGTGTTTTCTTTCGTGTACTAGATATAGAAATTTCCAGGCTGCTTGAAAGTCATCCAGTCCGTCCCCCCAGACCTATCCAGATCAGGCATCTATTCCAGGTTCTTTTTAGTGCCAAAGGAAATGGGGTACTTAAGACCCATTCAGGATCTTTCAACCCTGTACCTGTCATTTGCCAGGACGAAATTCCCGATGGTCACCCTTCAGTTAATTCC
>NC_056748.1:813562918-813567918 GCF_019279795.1 Protopterus annectens | reverse complement strand
AATGGAATTATTTCTCAATCTGGGCTTCTCAGCATGACCTGGATCCTTTTACTGCACCAATTCTGGCCATTTTGGAGTTTTTGGCTGATGTTTTCAATCATGGTGCTAGCTTCTCTTCAATTAAGGTACAAGTGGTAGCGATTTTCGAATGTTCACATAGGTGCAAATGCAACTTCTTTGGCTTTGTCCAAGCTTTGTAAGACCTTTTTGAAAGGTACCTTTCTACTTGGGCCTCCAGATAAGGACCCCAGTGCCCCCCTTGGGATCTCACCTTGGTGCTGCAGGCTCTGGTTTCTCCCTCTTCGGAATCAGCAGCTACAGTTTAGTTGCAGTTTGTCTTGGAAAACTGCTTTCTTGGCTGGAGTTACTTCAGCCAAGAGGGTTTCTGAGATCCAAGCCTTATCTGTCAAGCCCCCTTGTATGGTATTTCATAAAGACAGGGTATCCCTGCTGACTAAACCATCATTTCTTCTGAAAGTGGCATCCGAGTCTAATATAACCAGGTCATCCGTCTGCCAGTTTTCATTCCAATTTTCTGGAATAAAGGAGAGTACAACTTGCACTTTCTTGATGTCCCCAGGCAGCTGCGTTTCTGTTTGCATAGGACAAAATCTTTTTGTAAGCCTTAACAACTTGTTTCCTTTTCTAAACCCTTCTTGGCAAAGCCCGTCTCTAAAGTTACTATTGCTTACTATTGCTTGATGGATTTCTGAATGCATCTCATTGGCTTATACCAAGGCATGGCTGGGTGCATTCCACTAGGTCTGTTGCTACTTCTGTGTCCTTTTGGTCTAGGGTTTTCTCTGTAGCTACCTGGGTGTCCTCACACACACTTCTCTCCCATTATAAATTGGATCTTTTTTTCAGTGGCAGGGCATCCTTTGGCTCAGCTGTGCTCTGAAACATCTTTCCATGCAGACCTCCCAGGGTTTGTTGGTAGCTGGGGACGCTGTCCCACAGGTTGAAGACCAAATGAAAACCACATCAGATAGTTGTGTACTTACCATAACGTTCCATCTGAGTTGTTGCTTTTCATTTGTCTTCAACGTGCCTCCCTCCTTTCCCATGGCTTGTGTAGGCTATATAGTGGACCTCATGGAAGAGTCATAGCCCCTCCTTTACTGGCTAATTCTTTTCTTGATAAGTTTTTTGCGGGTATGGTCAGGTTTATAGGCATATGGTCTAGGTTGGAGTGCTGCTATTCTGCAACAAACTCTATCTAAAGGGAGGAGGGAGATGGGGGCATTGTGGAGAGGAGCTTGGATCCAATGCTGGAGTATGTGGCCAAGTCGGATCTGGGGTCCCACCAGTTGAAGACAAATGAAAAGAAACAACTCTGATGGAATGTTATGGTAAGTACATAACTTTTGAAGAACTGGTGCCGTGGAAATGGCAGAAAAGTAGTTTTACTGTGCCCTTATTTTGGAAAGCATCACTTAGTGCTACCAGATCTGTCTCTAAATTGTCTGCTAATTGTTGAAAGCTTTCAACATTCAACCATATTGGGCTGGGTATTTTTCCCTTGGGAGGTCAGAAAAGGGCTTTCTGAACTTCTGCCATTATCAAGCAGGCAAAAGGTCCTTCTGTGCAGTGGGTTAACTGTGGTAAATTCTATTACAAAGGGACTCCCCTATGAAATGCATCATGATTTTGGTGACACTGCCTCATTATTGAAGTGTAGGTTTGAATAAATTTTGAGAACACCCTGCTTGTGTCCTCCATTGTAGAGCTTATTCCTTGTTCCTCCTGTATGTATGCAATGGTAGTAGTCTTCCTTCAGCTTTTAACTAGAGCTTCCCAGGCCTGTTCCCATCAAACCCATTCCATATAGTTACCCTGTAGCAGTATAGATGTGCCTTCTGCTGCATAAGACTTAATTTCTCATACACTTTTTTTTATGCTTGTGGATTAACTTCAGCATAGTCTCGTAGCCTTACTAGAGTCCAAGGTCTTGTTGATCAAAGCCACATATTCTCTAATCCCCACATCTTTTTGGACTAAGATAGTCTTGGCCAATTTGAAACTATCCCTCTTTTCTAATTTGAAGGACTCCAATCAGGTACATTCCAACTTGCTGTCTGTAGAATTTGTCCTCACAAATCATCTTACTGGTGTGCATCTTTAAGGCTTTGGTCAGTCATCATGGACGCTGAATTTGGGATGGCACTGCATTTTGAAGGCAAGGGTTATAGCTGTGTGGTCTTTTATTGAGTAGAGTACAGTGATAACTGCAGCTACCCAGGAAAGAAACTTGACCATTGTAAGAACGGTTTTGAATTGCCTGGAGGATGATTCCCCCCCCCCCCCCGTGGAGAAGAAAGCTATGTTTTTCAAACTAATGTGAGGCTGCCAAAATGCCATTCTGGAGTCATTTCTTACAAGATGTTTGAGTACAAGGGGCTATTAATTTATCGCTTTGCATTGGGGACTGTTAATGGAATTCATGACCTAACTGAAACTCCTAGCAATTATGACAGCTTTACAGTCTATCACCATAGCATCCACTGTGCTAAAACTAAAAAAAAAAAAAAACACGTGGAAAGGTGCATCTGTAACCAGTAAAACCCTCCCTGAGGGAGAATATCAAGTCTCTTGAGCACCCATTTCTCATCTTGCTGTTTGGTTTGCTCATGACCTTCCACCCTAAGGATAACTCCAGACCCATTCCACTTTGTGTTTCTGTTGCTTGTGTACAGTATTTGTGCTTCAGTAACATGGTCTACCTCTTAAAAAGTTTGCATTTTTATGAAACCGCTATGTGAGTAGCCATCTTTTTCTACCTTTCTTTATAAACTCTGAACACATTAGTGGTGTTTATTCTGCTATATTAACATGACAAATGTGAGCCATGTGATGGTACTTCCCTGATTTTAATAAGTCCTGACCAAGGCATTTGTAAGGAAATATTGTTGTCCAGGTTATGATTAACTTTCTTGTATTTCTATTTACTGTGCATTGGTTGGAGTGATGGGCATAAAATTTTGAAGGGGGAAAAAGTACTGCTGCACATTTTTCAAGCCCTATAATTTTTGAGCTGGTCCATGTTGAGGGCTGCCACATTGATTCCCATAGTTTACCCCAGTCGCATTTCCTTTCAACGCATCCAGTGCTGGGAACTTGGATTGCAGAATTTGCCTTGCTACTTTGAAGGTTGTGAATTTCATGCAGTGTTATACCACCATTATATTTGTATATCTGTGGGTTGCATGAATTTAGTTGACAGCCCATTCTGGTACCATAGCACGGGGACCGTGGCAGAAGTCTTCCAGTCTTGCATATCAAAATCTTGATGCAGTCTTACCCAACAGCTGATTGAGATGTCCTTCCTTAGATTACTGTTGCAGTACTCCAGTAATGACGAGTTATGTTGCTGAAATAACCGGATATCTGGTTGGTGTACCAAAGCCAGAAACCTTTTATATGCTTCCAGAGTATAAACTCAGCCTCTGGGTGTAGAGGTACATAAGCGGACATAGCAACTTAAGATCTCAAATCATCTTGCCACCAGTCCAAATGCAGGGTCTTTGCTCCCATCTGCCTGTCCTCTGCATTGTTGGCTGCTACCATTGCTTAGACTTGTTCAGATAAGTGCCCTGTTGGGAAACCTTTTTCTTTTTCTGTAAATGTTTGTCCAGTAAGAGATTGGGAGCAGAGGCCATTATAAGGTACCTGCTTACCACAGTCACACCACTTTTTGTGTGCTCTTTAGAAGCTAAACACTTACAGAAGCTGTCGGAAATGCCAGTCGCTTGTTCCTAAAACCTTCTGTACTTTGGATTCTTGGAGAACCAAGTGCTGTGAGGTTACATTGCTAACCAGGACTCTTCTTTTTTTGTCATTTTTTTATGTGTTGGTTTGATTTCTGAATCTTTTGTCTCAGGCTCTTGTATAATGTGGTTTTGTTTTTATGTAATTTTGCCCTGTAGTAATGTTCCTTTTTCTGTTTATGCCATCCATGGTTTTTACTCATCTGTTATCACTTTTATTAGAACATCACTGCTGTTTGAATTATTTCTTTGTTTAGAAAGCAGTTGATGTACTTCAGTAAGACTAGACACGCAGTGTTTTTACAAAACAAGTACAGAAACATAGCTGAGCAGTTTATAAAGTAAAATTGCACGATTGCTGCTCAGTGGCTCTAAGAATGCATGAATAATGTTTGCTGTTTGAAGCAAAATTTGGATGTACTTTAGTAGCATTGTTTTGTAAGCTTTAGTGCATGAGCAGTGTATTTACAAAATTTAGTTTGGAATTCTGTGGAACGTCTCATGACAAAATGATGGCATGTTTTGTACAGTGTATGCAGCAAGAGCTTTAAAAGGTATTTGGTACTTTCTAAGACATGTCAAGCACAGAACAACTCTGGATAAACTGTTTAGCTTAAAATATACCAATGTGTATTATGACTTTATGTTCTAGGTTAAAGCCTGCATCTTGTATATCCATCCGTCATCTAAGACAGTAGGAATGAGCTTGCGAAAATGCCTCCTTAATCCTTGTACCCAACTTTCAAAGGTGTCTGGTGAACGTATTGGTGAAGTGGTAGAGAAATGTACAGTGAGAGGATTCCATGGCAAAATTGGTGCGCTGTTTGAATTCAGTGATGGGACCCTGGCTTTTGCACATGTAAGATACTTTATCTTTAGAATTTATTCCACACACACACACACACACACACACACACTTCTTATATCAATAGAAATTTAGTGTCGCACAGAAGACAAATTAGTGGAGGGAAATTCCTGAATGGGCAGTAGGTGAAACAAAAGTCTTTACTACTTACTTTTAATGTAAGCATGAAATAGGACTTCATAAAGCCATACCAGGTTGAAACATTTTGGATACCATTTGAGCCTGTTTAAGATTTGAGCAAAATGTTTTTTGAAAATGTTGCCTGCATATGAAAATTATATGAATTAGAATTTGAAAATGTGTGTTTATTACTGTTTATCTTGTTTCAATTTTTAAGGATGTATAGCAAAACGGCTGTGAATGCAACA
>NC_056748.1:813535418-813557918 GCF_019279795.1 Protopterus annectens | reverse complement strand
TTAATTTTAAATTTAATTTTAAATTTAATTTTAAATTTAATTTTAAATTTAATTTTAAATTTAATTTTAAATTTAATTTTAAATTTAATTTTAAATTTAATTTTAATTTTAAATTTTTATTTTTTGGTTAAATTTAAGTTTTAGTAAAGTTTTCTTAAACATGAGTATAATTGTGACAAAGCGAAAGGCTCCAACGCATTGCTAGAGGTTAGGAATGGCACATATGAACAAAAAGCTGGATAATAAAAAGGAACTAAAGAGGAATGAGATGCTTCCAACCAGGTCTGTCTTCACCTTGTAGGCCTACCAGGGCCACACCCCCAACTAGTCATTTCTCATTGGACATCTCTCAACCATGCCCCCTCCATAGCATAAATGCAGCACAGCAACAGCTCTCAGGTCATTCTGACCAGTGCTTGGGGAGCGTACAAATGGTCCTTTTTAGGACTCGCACATAGCAAAAGAACCGAAGATTTCTTCAAGAAGGACAACCGAGATCAACATAGAACCCCGAAGGACACAACAGCAGCTCTTCCCAGAGCCCATTGTGACCCTACACAAAACAGCTCTTTTCAGAGCTCACGAGGATCTGCACCTTACACCAAACAGCTCATTTCAGAGCTCACCGAGATCTGTATAAGCTCTGGTAAGAGCAACCAGAGACACATTGAAGAATAAAACAAACAAGTTCTTATTAGAGCTACCACCAACAGCCGAACAGGCATTTAAAACACAAAACGGCCCTTCTCAGAGCTCACAGAAATCTGTTTTGGCTCCAGTAAGACCAGCCGGAGGCACAGACACAGCTTCGGTGAACCAAACAAAACAGTTCTTTTTAGAACTAACGCATCTGCCCGAAAGGGCATTTAAAACACAAAACGGCTCTTCTCAGAGCTCATAGAGATCTGTAACAGCTTTATGTAGAGCTCCAGCTGCCCACAGGGCTAAAACAGCTCTTTTTAGAGCTAGCTCCACCACCGACTACATGTGGAAATCTGTTCACAGTTTAAGATCAAGAGTAAAAGGCATTGTAAAATTTGGTTATTCCTTCCCACCGGGCAGGCATCACTCAGGATCGAAAACCCAAGAGGTCCACACCTATTTTTGTAGTTTTATTGCACTTTTTCTGGACCTCACAGAGGCCCAGGGTTTAAATTGGTGATTCCTCAAAAAGGGACGGTGAACAACTCCAAGTTTAAGGATTTCTCAACAACACCAGAATGGACTCAAGATTCCAACCTCCCCTCCTTCAGACCCAATCCGAACGGTGACTCCTATACAAATTTAGAGGAGCACCTTAAGAACTACATTTGCACTAAATGGGACATTTTCTATCTGAGTCTATGCAAAACCAAAAATGTAATCCCCAAAGGTCTTAAAATTATACAAGAAACCACTGATAAGCAAAACAAAAGACTACAAGACCTTTGGCAATCCATATTGACAAACACCAGGGTCCAACTAATTCATGCCCTCCTGGAGCACAACCACACTCAGCAAACAAAAAACATCTGAGCAATAACAAAGTGTGAAGAGAATTGTCCAACAAACGCGGACACTGACAGGGCATTCAACTCCATTAAAGAAAAACTTGCCAACTTCGAAAACAAAATCAAATGCAGAAAATTGAAAAAACTGGCCAGGGACATAAACGACCTGCAACAGAAACCACACAGGAACCACAGACAACATCAGGATTTTCCAGAGGGCAGGGACCCAGGGACACAGACAGCAAACGACACCGGGATTTTCCAGAGGGCAGAGCACCCAGGGACAGACAAGGTACTAACAAGATACCCTCTAAACAACGACCACAGAATCGCAACGGAGACCAAAGCAACAGGATCCAACAAATCGAGACCCACCCCCAATACCAACAACAAAGCGGACTACAGCAGCGACAAACCCACAGGAGAACAAAGACAAAAAGAATGGAAAACTACCAAACTACACACAGAGCCATCCCAGAACAAGGGAACACAAACAATGGGGTCGCAAGCAGAGGGGAAACAGAACCCTCAGATGACATCACCCACCAACACAGCAGCCACACTGACGAATCCCCATACCATCCCACAGGGTTTGCACAGCAAGGACCATTACCAACCACCCAGGTTAACCTCCCCAACCCCCTTCCAAGAGAAGAGGGACAGATCATGGAGAGGGATCAGGGACCTATCCAACCTCTGGACAACCTTCCACAAAAGAGACTGGTAAAATCAAACCAACAGTGGTCTGGAACCACTCCCAAAAACTGCTTACCAACAACAAACTGAGGGTCCTACAGAAAGGTCTCACCTTCATCCCCACCAAGCAGGCCAACTTCGCCCAGACCATCCTAGACCTCAGGCTATGGACAAGGAAACTACAGCTCAAACTTTTCTTCTTTCAGAATGGAAAAAACAACAGACTATAGATACCCATGCCCTAAGGGAGGTCAACTGGAAAAGACCAAGCAACTTTTGCCCACCACAGAACCAAGGCATCAGCGCTTTCCAGAACAAATGCGAAAAGGACCTAAAGAAACTCCTTAAAAAAAAACCCCCAAAAAGCGGATATATAATGTCTCCAAAGTGAAAATGGAAGTGCTAAAGCTACTAAGCCAGGACAGTAGCAGGAGAGTAATGAAAGCGGACAACAGAGGAGGCATCCTAGTCACAGACACCTGTACCTACAACCATAAGATCATGACAATGCTGAACAGCCCCACATTTTATGAAAAGAGAGGCACTGACCACATCACAACAGCCTACCTTGAGGTCAAGAACACACTGAAGAACACACTGAAGGAACTTTGGGCAGAGGGGCTCCTCAGCGACAACCTACTTGATTTCCTAACCGTCACACGCACACAATTACCTCATTTCTTCAGGATATCAAAACCCCACAAAAACCTTGACGACCCGCCATACAAGCCAGTGATTGCCAGTGGAGGCGCAATTGCAGAACCTCTAGCAATATACATGGATTTCACACTCAAACCACTGGCAGAAAAGAATCCCTCATATATTCAGGACTCTGTGGACCTTCTCAACAAAATCAAGGACATTCACCTCACAGAAGCCATTTTGTCACCATCAGTGTGGAGGCCCTTTACACAGTGCTTCCACACGATTAGTGCATCAGGGCGATGGCAGAGGCCTACAACAAAGACAATGCAATAGTTATTGGAGAAACAGACAAATTTGGAAAAATCCTCTCGCTTATTCTCAACAGCTACTTCCGCTTCAACGGTCAAACCTATCGACAAACCACAGGAATTGCAATGGGAGCAGCCATGGCCCCAAGCCTAACTAACACGGCTTTAAGAAAATGGGAAGAAGACCACGTATACAACTCTGAGTTCTACAAGGACATGGGGTGCTACTTCCGTTTCATTGACTACATCTTTTAGTTTGGAATGGGACCCCCCAGAAACTACAGGACTTCCTAGACCACATCAACAGCAGCACCAGCTTCCTCAGGTTCACCACCAAAACCAGCCCAATACAAGTCGAATTCCTGGACCCGCTCCTTTCCAAGAACACCAGTAGCAATGACTTCAACCACAACTTGTACAGGAAACCTACAGGAGTAAACTTTTTACTCCACAGCAGCATGCACCCATATAAGCTCAAAAGAAACGTGATAAAATCGCAGGGACTCAGAATCTCCAGAATCACCTAAGACCTTAACGACTTTCTCCACAACATTAAAGACCTGGAAAATGATTTCCTGGCCAGAGGTTACATGGACAGGACTCTGCACCAGATTCTGGACCCCATCACGAACAGAAAGGAAAAAACATTCATACTTCAAAAGAGCCTAGGGACTAAAAACAGGTATGAAAACAAATATAGGCTCAACTTTATTTTACATTTCTCCACGGGCTACAAGGACATACAAAAGATCATCCATGAAAACTGGACCATCATCACTTCAAACAGATTTTTTGGACACATCTTCCCTGAAGCACCAGGGTTCACGATAGAGAACCCAACCTAAAAGACCACTTCGAGAGACCCCACCAAGACAACTCGACAGATACGGCACCTATCCGTGTAGTGACTTATCCCCCTGCTTCTACTGTAAATACATGACAGGCACAGACCGCTTCTACTGTCTCAACAACAAAAAAACAATAACCACAAGAGCATTCGGAGGCTGCAACACAGAAGGTGTTGTCTACAGAGCAAACTGCTGCAAATGTCAAGCCTTCTACATGGGCAAAGACCATCAATGCCCTCAAAACCAGGATTGCCAAACACCTATACGACATCAGGCACAAGATACCGACAAATCAACTAGCAACACGCAACAAAAAAACAGGACACGAAAGATTTAAGTTCCTGATACTCGAACAGCTGGAGAAGATCCCTTTCAACGGGGATTAAGTTCTTTTTTTCTCTAATCTTGAATTGATCTGGCAGATACAATTTGAAGCAAGGCACCCTCCAGGTCTCAACTACATGGAGACCATCACCCCAGTCCTGAACCTTGGAGCACTTAACAATGCTAACTACAACTAATCGGCTCCTAGTAAGATATGCTATCTATTTCGCTCACTGTTTTCTCACAGGCATAAGGCATAATGTATTCATTTTTTGAACAATAAGTGTTTATAAGCAGAACTAAAATTGCAGTAAGTTAATGTATCAGCCCTCACAAAAGTTACAATTGTTAGCTCAACTTTTAATTATTTTTAATTTTAAAAGGTAAAATTTCAATGTCAAGCTACATTTAACTTTTTACTACCTAATGTATGCGCTCCCTGATGAAGCGGCAGACAGGCTACCTTGCTATCTGCCCCAAAAGCGCTGGACATCTCAGAATCTTTCTCAGAACCAAGCTTGCTTCCAGTGTTTTACAGATGGTAATGGCAAGTCCTCAATTCAGAAGTAGTCGGTAACCCCAGAATATTGCCCAAGATCTCTGTTTTACAGTTTAATTTTAAATTTAATTTTTATTTTTTGGTTAAATTTGTTTTAGTACAGTTTTCTCAAACATGGGTATAATCATGACAAAGCAAAAAGCTCCAACGCATTGCTAGAGGTTAGGAATGGCACATATGAATAAGAAGCTGGATAATAACGAAAAGGAACTAAAGAGGAATGAGATGCCTCCAACCAGGTCAGTCTTCACCTTGTAGACCTACCAGGGCCACACCCCCAACTAACCACTTCTCATTGGACATATCTCAACCACACCCCCTCCACAGTAGCATAAAAGCAGCACAGCAACAGCTCTCTGGTCATTCTGACCAGTGTTTGGGGAACGTACAAGTAGTCCTTTTTAGGACTCGCACATAGCAAAAGAACCGAAGATATGTTCAAGAAGGACAACAGAGATAGACACCACTGCGGAACATCGAAGGACACAACAGCAGATCTTCCCAGAGCCCATTGTGACAATACACAAAACAGCTCTTCTCAGAGCTCACAAGGATCTGTACCTTACACCAAATAACTCTTCTCAGAGCTCACAGTACACCAAACAGCTCTTTTCAGAGTTCACAGAAATCAGTATAAGCTCTGGTAAGAGCAACTGGAGACGCATTGAAGAATAAAACAAAAAAGTTCTTACTAGAGCTACCACCAACACCCGAACGGGCATTCAAAACACAAAACAGCCCTTCTCAGAGCTCACAGAAATCTGTATCAGCCCCGGTAAGACCAGCCAGAGGCACAGACACAGCTTTGGTGAACCAAACAAAACAGTTTAGTTAGAACTACCGCATCTGCCCGAAAGGGCATTCAAAAGACAAACCAGCTCTTCTCGGAGCTCATAGAGATCTGTAACAGGTCTATAGAGCTCCAGCTGCCCACAGGGCTAAACGGCTCTTTTTAGAGCTAGCTCCACCACCGACTACATGTGGAAATCTGTTCACCGTTTAGGATCAAGAGTGAAAGGCATTGTAAAATTACCCTGCCTTGGAGGAGATTCTGCATGTTGTGTGTTAAATTCTGTAAAGTAGGTCCCCTCATGGAAGTAAGTCCATCTAGCTGGCTACTCCTTGTTTACCACCTTCCTTCTATCCAGCTTTCTTTTGACTTGCTTACTCATGTTCCTGCAATAAAGTAGGTAGTATCCAGTTTGAGAGTGACTTTTCCATTAAAACTGAGAGGAGAATGGAAGTCTGCTGGCCTTTGGAAGCACTGAGACTGAGCTGTATAAAGACATCCTGTATCAGGTAAAGCTCTGACTGTTTCTCTCAAATGAACACCAAAATGTTTTACATAAAATTTCATCTTGGATTCAGAAAAGCAGTTTATTCCTCAATAAGATTTGGACTGGATCTACTTGGCTTTAAAAATATATTCTGAAAAATCCAGTTGGGAAACTGTAGAGATGTAGAAGAACAAAGCAAATAGTCTCCCATACGGGATCGGGTTGCTAGCCTGAGATCCAACCCTTCTCAGACGGTGCGACACACACTGACCAAACACACACACTTGGGGCCAATTTAGTGTCCAGTCCACCTACTGCATGTCTTTGGAATGTGGGAGGAAAACTGAGTACCCAGAGGAAACCCACATGAACGCAGGGAGGACATGCAGACTCCACACAGAAGGCACTCCAGCCGAGAATCGAACAAGAGAACCTCTTGCTGTGAGGTGACAGTCCTAACTGCTACACCACTGCGCCATCCCTCACAAAGAATAGTAACAAACGGTTATTGATTTAAGACATTAGTCAGAAATTCTGAATTCATACAACAGAGTTTTATGTTAGGCTCTTGGGTTGTGTTAAACAGGTTTTATTGAATTCATACAACAGAGTTTTATGTTAGGCTCTTGGGTTGTGTTAAACAGGTTTTATTGAATTTATCATATCAGTGTGTTTGCAAGAAATTGAATGCAGTGTACTGGGTCAGCTGTGAGCAACACAGTAGGCTTTCCATACTTCCCAACAAAAGGACATGCATGTAAATGGAAAATAGCATGGGTTTCCTTTTGTTTTTCTATTTTATTTTATTAAGTTTTACTGAATTATTAATGTTTGGGGATCTGACTAAAAATGTATGCATATTACTAAGATGCAAATTTGACTTCTTTGCTAGGCTTTTTAGTCAGAGCAGATTATTTTGTGTGGTATTGACAGCCAAAACCTTGTGCATTTTGGCATAGACTTTAATTATATACCCATGCTTTTACACCACAAATGTCAGTACAATTACTAGTTATCTTGTAAGCTTGCTTTGGGATGATCTGGCAGCCTGCTGTTGAGCTTTTGGTTCAGCTGCACAGACCACCTTTGTTTTCCTACCTTGCAGTTGGCTTTCTCTTGGTAATGTCATTTATTTTGCCTTATTTTGCTTGTTGATTCCTTGTAGGGAATTGTGATATCAAAGAATGCTTTCTGGGCCCCACTACTGTGGAGAATCAGAATATAGCCTAAGGAATGGAGCTGCTATGCCCTTGTTTGCTTCAGGGCAAGTGCAGTGGCCCTCACCAGTCATACCCAAATGTTGCTTCCATATCCCTCTATGCCAGCTATCTTGTATTATGTTGTTGCCCACTGGGGAAGAAGCAAAGTGTTGAGGAGCATGGTGGCTTTTGGGTGCAGTTCCCTATGGGGAGGCATTTGGCTTGCAGAAGGGGAGGGGTCAGTCTGGAGCTATGCATATGGTAGGAAGCAGGTTGGACTCCACAGTTTAATTCTTTTCTTGTGTTGTGTTGTGTTCAGGTTGGGAGAACTGGTTTTCAGGCAGGGTTAATGCTTGAGTTTTGGGTTCCTATCACTTTGTCAAAAGCTTAATTTTTCGAACGCCTATAAATCCAACCCTACTCCTCGAACACCCTTTCATTGAACATTTACATCATTGAAACTTTTTCTTAGGGAAAGAACTTAGTTGGCCATAATTACAAATTTGCCCTTTTTCCCCAGTGTAGTGTGATCTCAGAGTTGGTATATATAACTGGGAGGTGTACGGGGTGAAGCCCCCCACCTTAGAAAGTTTAATATGTTAAGATTGCTTTGGGGTATTCGGTTAGGGTTCAATGAATAGGCTTTGCAGAATTTACCTTTCAACGAAGTGATACAGACCCTTGAGATTCAGTTACTTTATTTGACATTAGGGATTCTGAATAAATATTTTAAGGGGATGTGTACTATATAACATGTGTTGAGTCTTAGAGGAATTTACTTTTGAACTGGGTGTTATCTTTTCAACAGAAATTTAGCTGTGTTTTGTACAGAAGTGTGAATGGAATAGTGCTAAAAGCATGAATAAGGTGGTTCCAGTGAGTTGTCTACCTAGTGCTGTTCGGTTGCAATGTCAGATACTGCTTTCTTTCATCAAGGATGCAAAAAAAAAAAAAAAAATGAAAGGTTACCTGTTGCATATAGAAAAGTGGATGAACCCCTGTACAGGAAAATGTTTCTGACCTCCTCCCCCTTTCTCTAGCAACTTCAGTGAACTAGAAGAAAATAGTACAAACATACAGATAGTCAACAGCTTGTTCCATCCTGTCATTTCTATTAGTCTGAGAAGTCCCCCCCCCTGAGGAATTATTGTTTTATAGAAGGTAAATGAGTGTTGATTACTGTAAACAAAGAATGTTGGGGAGGGGGGGAATACAGTAGGCTTTGAGGAGTAAGAGTAACACAGATCAGGCATTTCAGGATTAAAGCAGGAAAGAGGCATATTGCTTCTATCCTGGAATAGAACTGCACTGCTGTGACTGCCTGTTCTGTCTCCCCCACTTTCCTCTGAACCCTTTGAGTAGGAGAATCGCCCAGTTCAGAAAGAATGTGTTTTTTTCTGATTCAATCCCAGACTGGTAGCAAATATTGTTTTTGGCTACAGCATAGATTTTGACTACTTTTGTATGCCATGTTTAGCAGAGAATTAGCTGCATCATGCAAAATCTGCTGAACAACTGCTAGACTGCAAGGCAGAAGGCATTCCACTTCCAGACAGGGATAAATGTTTCTACTGTCGTTCCAGTGTTGGTTACCTGGCTAGTCACAGTTACAGTGGTGGTGGTGGGGTCCATGGGAGCTGATTGGAGAAAAATTTGGGAGATGGAAAAACAATGAGCCAATCCCAAAGCTTAAAGGTTAGTCAATTTTTTGAACATTCCTGAAAAATCCATGAGGGTTAACCAGCTGAGCAGCCTGTGGAACCTCATTCTTGGTTAAAAGGTTTTATTTTTAACTTCTAACAAACAAAACATGACAACACAGTGAGATACAACTGTAGAACTATATTTATAGGTGTGTACTAGGCTAATTGCCCTGGAGCCTTTACAAGCCTAGCCCATAGAAGTGCCCTGGCATTGTGCTGCCCGACGTTGGTTCCCAGTGCCTCTCTCAAGTAGTCACACTGGAGTGATTCCTGGGGTGAACTTTCCATTTCCCATCCACTCCTCAAGATTCTTCTTGAAGAGGACCAGTGAGGTGCTCTGCTTGACATGTATGGGAAGTCTCTTCTAGAGCATGGGCAGTCCCTGGGTTATGAACCTGTCCCTCCAACATGTTCTGTATTTGTGGTAATGAGTTTGAGGTCTCTGAAGCATGTGGTGTGGTTGGATTGGGATTTCTTTAGATGTAGCATTTCTAACCGAGCTGGCTCAGACATAGCTTTGTAAGTCAAGCCGAGATCACCTCTTAGTAGACGATAGGAGACCGAGAATAGCTGGACTTTGAGTCTGACCATGTAGGAAATGTGTTTAAGGCCTAGGATCCTCTTCATGAGGTACTTTTGTGGCCTTTCCAGCTGTTGTATGTGAGTAGTGAGGTATATGCCAAATGGGATATTATACTCTTGACTGGCCTAATGAAAGAGGAGTAGAGAGGATGACCTCTTTCTTCCTGGATGCAAAACCCTTGGTAATGAGATGTACCACATAGAAGGACTTTCTGACCACAGTGGCAATGGGGTGGTTGAAAGAGAGGTTGCCGTCAACCTGTGTCACCAGATCTCCAACACCTTCAGTGGGCTCCCATTGATGTGGTAATTAGTGGGAACTGAGTTTTTCCCAAAGGGGATGACACATTTTTTGGCATTAAGATTAAGGCTGTGGTTTTGACACCAGGTATTAGTCTCCGTGAGGCCTTTCTGTAAGATGTATACATCACTTGGGGAGTTAATAATGGTTCCTAGCTTGAAGCAGTCTGTGAACTTGGTCAGCCAGAGTCCCTCTGTGGTGGCCTGGACTTCTGAGAAGTAGATGCCAAACAGGAGAGGACCCCGGACCGATCCCTGTGGGGACTCCACTCATGACTGGGTGACAGTCTGACTTGGAGTCTGCTACTTTCACACTGTGGGTTCTATCTGTGGCCAGTTTGCAGCCCACCTAGTGATATAGGGGTCGATGCCTAGTTTGGTGAGTTTTTATCATAGGTAGGTACTAGGATATCGGCCCTGCGGCCTATATAAGCCTAGCCAAAAAGGTTCCCTGGCTTTTGCCACCCAAGAAAATTATTTTCCTGTGCCCCTGTTGAGCAGTGCTGCAGAAGTGATCCCCATGGTGAATTTTCTATTTCCCACCAAGTCGTCAAAATATTTCTTAGAGGGCCAGTGAGGAGCTTTGCTTGACATGAATGGATAGTTTGTTCTAGAGTATGGGATGTTTCTGGGACAGGAATCTATCCCTCCAGCATGCTCTGTTTATTGTGGTGACAAGGTTTAGGTCCCTGGAGTGTGGTTCAGAGAGATTGGGATTTCTTTGTGTAGCATGTCCAACAGCTCTGGGTTTGGCATAGCTTTGTATGTTAGGCAGAGATTGCCTCTGAGTAGTCGATGTGCGATGGAGTAGAGCTTGAGTTTTTTGAGATGGTCTGTGTATGGCATCTATTTGAGGCTGGTAATCCTCTTAATGAGGTATTTCTGTAGCTTTTCCAATTGTAGGTGTCTTTGTGAGATGCACGCCAAACTGGGCATTATACTCTATAATGGGTCTGATGAGGGGATAAGTAGAGAGGAACAATGACCTCCTCCTTTTTTTAGAGAAGAACCCTTTTGTGATGGTGTGCCACGTAAAAGGATTTCCTGACTACTGTGGCGATGTGGTTATCAAAGGAGAGACTACTGTTCACCTGTGTCCTGAGGTCTCGACACACTTTCAGTGTTTAGTGAGCTACCGCCTATGTGGTAGTTCATGGGTACGGAGTTTTTCCCAAAGGGATGACAATGCATTTCTTGGCAGTGAGCTTGAGGCCATGACTTTGACTCAAGCATCTCTCTGTGAGGCCCTTTTGTGCAAGGTCTACATCATTAGGTGATTCTGTTATGGCTCCCAGTTTACAGTCATCTGCGAACTTTTAGCCAAAGACCTTCTGTGTTGGCTTGCACTTCACAGAAGAATGCCGAACAAGAGGGGACCCAGGACTGAACCCTGTGGTACTCCACTCGTCACGGGTCTGAAGTTGGACTTGAAGTCTGCTACTTTTACTGTGTGGGCTCTGTCTCTGAGCCAGTTGGCCACCCATCTTGTGACATAAGGATTTATGCCTAGTTTAGTGAGTTTATCTATAGTCCCAGAGTGGGGGGATGGTATCGAAAGCCTTGGTGAGGTCAAGATAGGCTGTGTGCACTACCTTGCCCTTGTCTATGGCTCTAGTGACTGCTTCAAAGAAGTCAGTCAGATTTAGTAGACATGATCTACCTTTTACAAACCCAAACTGAGTGGGGTCCAGGGTTTGGAGGTTACGTATGTCTTTGTTTATAAGCTCCATGATGATGCATTCCATGGCCTTGCAGACTAGGCTTGTCAGGCTAATTGGGTGGTAGTTTCTGGGTCCGTGGTGGTGCATCCCCTTTGCGGAGTGGGATAATGGTCACTGTGCGCCATTCAGTAGGCACATAGCCTGAGGTAAGTCTATGATTGAACACAGTACTTAGGTGGGGTGCCAGTTCGTTCTGTAGTTGGTGCAGTATGCAGCATGCAGCCTGGGATGTTGACTGGTCCCTTGGATGCTGCATTCTTGGCCTTGGAGAGTGTGGTCTTTACTTGTTCATCCGTGATTACAGGGACTTTAAATTCTTCCAGTGTTAAGATGGGCCCTTTGGAGGGTGGGTTGGGTAAAGTTAGCTTTGAACCTATCTGCCAGGATGGTGGCACTATCTGTTGGTTCTGTATATTTAGTACTATTGTGCTGTAGCTCCGAGCAGATCTGAGTGTTGCCATTGAGATTCTTGACATTGCTGTAGAATGCTTTGTGGATGTCTTTGGAATCTGTGGCGATTTTTTTATTTTCATAACTGGCTTTGTAGGATTTTATGAGGGATCTCAGCTTCTTGCTGAGGCTGACCAGGGTGTTCCTCCAGTCTTGGGATTTTACTCGCTTTTGCAACGGTTTCTTCCTTCTGTTGTAGGGTTTGTTTGACAGGGGACTACCAGATTGGCTTTCTTTTTTTGGAGGATAGTGTCTTTGTTCTGTTGGGGATGGCATGATCCATGCACTCGTATATGTGCTTATACAGTGCATTTGTGTAAGGTTCAGCAGCCATACCTCTCTTTTCCGTGTGCAAGGGTGGTGCGAGGTTTGCCACTTCTGTCTTAAGAAGCATGAAGTTGGCTTTGGAGTAGTTTTTGACTGTGCTTTCCTTAATGGGGGGGTGGAATATGGATGTCTAGGGTGATTAGCTTGTGGTCGGATCTGACCAGTAAGGAGCTGACCTCTGGATTGGAACACCGGTTACCCATATTAATAATGACCAGGTCCAGGATATTGCTGCCCCTGGTGGGATTGTGGACAAGCTGATCCAAGGCGTTGTAATTTATGAATTGCAGAAAACATTGGGCGAATGAGTTGGTGCATGAATAGTTTTCCCAGTTGATGGTGGGGCAGTTGAAATCACCCATAATTAAGGTATTGGATTCTACCTTAATATTTTCCAGTATCTTAAGAAATGAAGAGTGGGAATCCTGGGGCATGGTGGTGGATCTGTAAAAAGCTACAACCTGGATTGCAGTCTTTTCCATTGTTAGTTGCACTTTGGATAATTTCGGATACCTTATGTTGAGCATCTAGCCTGGAAGTGTGGATATCCTTAATGAATATGGACATGCCTCCGCCTTTAGTGTTTCGGTCCAGGTTAGTTGGCTGAAAGGTGTATGAATTCTAGCCTGGTAATGCACAGGTGCTCTCTGGAGCCTTGAACCACGTCTCTGTCACTGCACAGATGTTGAGTGCCTCGAGTGAGTGCATTTTGAGGTTTAGACTTCTAGCCTTGAGTAACATTACCCTCATGCTTGCTTGTACCTGTTACAGTGGCGAATTTAGCATTTGAACCTTGCCTAAAAAAGGCAGTATAGGGGTGACAAGAGCCTTAGCCAGTATCCGGAATCCCAGGGGTGACTGGTACAGGCCATCTCTGGCAAAGCATAGTAGTCTGTCGACCATGTCGCCCTAGGCAGACAGATACTGGATCCCCTTAGAATGACACCAGAAGCTTAGGCAATTGTTGAAGTCAAATCATTTTGTCCTTGTTCTGTGGTATCATGCTGGGCGATGGCAAGATGCTACTCAGGGCTAGGGTCTCATACCTGTCTGGGCTACAAGATTCGAGAGCTCCTCCATGTCTCTCTTCATGTAGTCCAGGGAGGTACGTCTCGGGTCATTTACACCAACATGGGCAATAACAGCATCGTATTTGTACTTGTTATGAAGTAACCAGAGTGTGTGTTATGTGGCAGATCCTGGCACCCGACAGGCAGCTGACAGTAACTTTCTCTTTGTTTAGCCTGGCGAGTGGGATGTCAGTGTGTCTGACTATAGAGTCACCTATGACTAGTGCGCTGGGTACATTGTTTTGCCTTATGGGCTGAGGTTGAGTGGCACACTGATTTTGTGGGGTATGTGTCATTTGGGTAGTGTTGGAGGGTAGTGGTTTTCTGCGTTTCAGCTTGGGAGGTCTCTGTTGCTTGGGCAGATTTTTATTGAGAGCCTCTGAATGTGGGTGTGTACTTTGTGTTTTCTATGTGTGGGTTTTGGTAGTGTGGGTTTTGAAGGACACAGTGTTGAGTGTGGTGCGGTGCAGGTGTTAACCTTCTCCTCTTGACTGTCTAGTCGAGTCTTGGCTAGAGAGAGCTTGGCTTCCAGTTTGGTTATATAAGTACATCTCTCACAGGTTGTAGTGTTGGATGGTAGAAGGAAAGGGTTGTCAGTGTACGTAACGTAATTGCTACATTGCCCCATGATGCCCAGATTCATCAGGTAGACAGGAGAAAATACCAGGATCTAACCAATGGACATGCCTGGATAGGTGCTTAATAATTTAAGTACTAAGAACTGTTTTCCTCTTGACAAGTGAGGAAAGTAGAGTGCTGTAGTGATTTGTAGTTTATTTAGTGCTTAGAAGTTCTGAGCACAAGGAAACAGTTTTGAGTGCTAAAACTAAAAAAAAAAAACTGGCTAGTTTTAGCACCATTCCCAAGAAGATAAGCAGACCACGGCCTATTTGATGATCCACAGTCTTGTACCAGATGATGCAAGGGTCTGCAGGCTTCTAGCCTTTTTCTGTTAGATGCCTCAAATAGCAACCAGACCAATTAGGTATGTTCAACACAGACACTCCCTCTCCAACCAGAAAGAGTCTGCAATCAATGCACTCTGCTTCTGCTCTCACCAGGATCACAATATAAGCACGGATTCTAAGCTGGTGGTATTGGATTGCCTGTGTCATCTGTGTACATTTGACTACCATCTCAAATTTTCATATTGGTTTTCAAGATTCTTCACTTAAGTCACACAGACTCTGTAAGACTTTTTTGAAAGTGGTTATCCACGTAAAACCTCCCTTTAGAGAACCTGTACAACCTTGGGACTTGGCTTTGGTTCTGCAAGCTTTAACAGCTCCACCCTTTGAACCTGCGTCTTGGAAAACTTTGTTTCTGATTGCAATCACATCAGCCAGACAATTGTCAGAACCTTCAGGCCTTGTGCATCAAACCTCCCTATCTTATCTTCCATAAGGACAGGGTATCACTGAGAACCAACTCTACTCTATTACCAAATTTGATGTCAGAGATTAACATCAGATAAAGAAGTTACGTCTTACCATAACGTTCCATCTGTCTTGTTGTTCTTCGTTCATTCATTACTTCCCACCCTCTGTCCCTCATCCGCCGGTTCTTGGTTGATCTTGTGTACTCCTGTTTGGTAGGTCTGTTATGACCAGAGGTAGCCTCCTCTTTATCTATCAACTTGCAAACTTGATCCGAGGTAACAGGGAGCAGAGCATTCTGGGTAGGACCTTGGCTTGAGAGTTTTTGGCTGACATGAGCTTGATATTGGCCGGTTCAGTTCTGAGGACGGGACCGATAACCCATCAGGAATGACTGAACGAAGATCAACAATGCAGGGAGCGTTATGGTAAGATGTAACTTTTTTCCCTCGCAGCAAACTGTAGCAGAATCTGGGTGAGCCATTCCAGTAAATAGTTCCTGCTTGGGGAATGGTATCAAAGCCCTTGGCCAGATAAAGGTAGGCTGTATGAATTGCTTGTCCCTCATCCACAGCTCTGGTGACTGACTCCAAGAAGTCAACCAGGTTGAGCAGGCATGATGTACCTTTCACAAAACCAAATTCTGTGGGATCTAGAGCTTGGAGATTTCCTAGATCCTTGTTAATTAGGTCCATTGTGATGCTCTCTATAGCCTTGCATATCAGAGAGAACACTTTTTTGTCTGAGCTTCATTGGGTCCATCTAAGAGTGGTTGTGTTTACACTTTGGTCGTAGAAAACTCCTGCTTTTACGAGGCTGTCACCAGACTGTAGTCTGTTATCGTATGTAAATGAGAGGCTGTGTCTGCATCAGAGAAGCTCATATTCCTTGGAGTGAAGTAAGAAAGCTGTATTACAGAACTTTTTCCAGTCTATCACATGTAATATGAGAGACTGTGCCCACTTTTACAAGGCTCATTATCTCCTGACTTATAATATGAAAGGCTAATATCCTCTTGTATAACAAGAAAGGTTTACCATGCCTGCTTATAAGAGACTGATGTACATGATTAATGTTACCAGTCTCCTCTCTTCTTCCTCTTGATGAAGAGGGACCTTTTTTATATGCAGGAGAGGTAGTCATTTAAAGCTACACTAGGTGATTCCCATTTTTGAACAGTACATGCATTCAGAGAAATAGTATACAGTGGAAAACAAGTGGCAGTGCTCATTGTTTTACAGAGGTCCTGGATGTGCACAAATAGTAGAAAAGAAATAAGTGAAGTTTGAGAACTCAGAACCTTTAGTATAGGCTTTCTGTGCCCATGGAGTACAAATTCACCAAGTGGTAAACTGCAGAATATATAAAAACTTTAAACACAAGACTCTCAGATCTTCTTTGAGCATAGGCAAATTGTGCCTATGATGTAAAGAATATCGCAGTGTGGAGTGATGCCCTGGAGCAACAATTTTCATTGTACTGCAGATTATACAAACTTTGTTAAATGTAGGCCCAGTGGCTAAAGTACCTATACCTGGTTACTGTGGGGTAACTGCAGTGTGAGTGGAATTGTCTTGGTCTCTGAGCATAGTTTTATGGTACTCCAGTCTTGGGTCTTCACTGTCTGGCTTCTTCCTGAGTCTAGGAGTTACTGAAGGTTCCTCTGTTCAGATTCTTCCTCTCTGTGTTCCAGGTGGTAAAGTCAGTACTTTTCTGTTTACATTCTTTCTCTCTCAGGTTCCAGGTGGTAAACTTTGTGCAAAAGAGGGCTAGATAACTCTGTGCCTGGCAAAATAAAGGGGCTGAAAATTGGGAAGGATCATGTGGAAGGGCAGTTAACCAATCTCATGAGAAAGAGGGTGGTGCCATGTGGCCTGGGGTGGGGTTAAATGATTTAACAAGCTGATGTAATCAGTATGGGGGTAGAATGTCAGTCCAACTGGAAGTCTTTAGTTTGGCCACCTTTTCTCACTCTTGGCACCAAAAGAAAAGTCCAAGTCCAAAACCAGTCGTAGAAAACGAAAAATAAAACACATTTCAAATAACTGAAAGTTTGTGCACATCATGTGGTAAAAAAAAAATAAAATACTTTCAGATGCATGCCAGTTACTTTTTAGACTTGTACTCCTCTAGAGAACACACAGAAAAATAATGTGGCTTGTTTTCCATGTCACTAGTTCATCATATGAACCATGCTAATGTAGATGCAGTGATGTACAACTGTAATTACTTGACTGACTTTTTTTCATATTGACAGCAGCCATCTGTGTTAATTAACAGTTTGCCCAAATCCTGGGTTAGGTGTTTTTGCTGTATGATTTTATAGTTTAGTTTCCTGAGTGCAAGCATACTTTTGATGGAAATGCTTGAGTTTAGACTGGGGTGGTGGTGGGCATCCGACCTAACACCATTTTTTCCCAAGGGTTGCATTTTTTGTTTCTTTCGAGTAGACCCACAGTGAGCTTGTCCCGAGTGTGAAAGGGGAAACCTCCATGGTCTGGGAAATCATGACCCACATTTATATGTGAATCTGTTCTCTGAGACCCCTTTGAATAACCAAATGAATAACTACATGTACTACTACTACTACCCCTCCTGTTGTGCCAGTAAAGTGGTTATGAGAACTGGAGAAACAGTGGACTTTGGAGTGTGCATTTGCAAGTGTCTAGAGAAGGTTGAAGATATGTTAGGATTTTAGCCAAAGTTATTCAACCTTGTAAGGACTTTTCATGACTTTTTTCAAGCAGTTGAGTTTGTGGTGAAGGAGGCACTGTACATGTTAGTGCAGTTGTCTTGTATGTGGAATTAATAGTCTGTGAAAGTGAATGCATTTTTTAGTATATTTATTGTATTACTTGGGCAACATAGAGAAGGTCCATTTAACTGGCAGTTGTGTTCAGTATTAATGTTTAGCAGGGCTGCTTTTAAACCAAAACTATGTCTGCTTGTTAGTAAAAGGTTTGGACATAGAACACTTATAACTATTTTTAGTATACTTGTTTACTGATTCAGTTTTTCTTTCTCTCATTTTCATACAGAAACACAGTCTTTCTGAATCAAAGCAGACTTTTCACCCTGGGAATTTTGCTAAAGGCAGACAGCATTGCTGTAGAGTCACTGATTTTAGTCCAATGGATGAAGTACTTCTTGTATCTCTTAAAAAGTGAGTCTTTATTTTACAGTCAAGCATATTATCTGTAGTTTGTCATTAGTAGAAGAACCCAGGATAGAGCTCGCTTCTGCAGTATTTGTTACCCATGACGATGGATATCTGACTTCTGGTCTGATTATAGAGCTGTTGCCCACAATGGGCATACATTGTACTTGTGTATTGCTTATGAGGAGGGGATGCTTATGCCCTTACTCTTATTTTGCTGCAGAGAAATTATTAATATCAGTGCACTGTCTGTTCCATGCGATTTCTGAAGAATGAGAAGTACCCAGTTTGGGAACTTAATTGTTTTTGCTGTTGCTGATGTAAAACGGCTTTTCACAATTTCCTTGGGTCTGTGATAACTCTGAAAAAGAATTCTATCAGGTTTGCATACAGAATGCAAATCCTTCCAAAAAGACTTTCACAATATCTATTTTGGGGGGCTCCAGGTTTTCTTCCAAGTACTGTTAAGTTCTGAAATACATATGTGCATACGGGACAATCTCAAGACCTTGGTGCAGGCCAGTAACTTTTTAAAAAAAAAAAGCTTGCATTATCTTTGTTGATATTTGAAACATCACACTATAAGCAAGGAATACCTGTGTAGTTAAAAAAAAAAAAAAAAAAAAAAAAAAAATGTCATCATCTGAAGCAGTAAACTTCTAAATTAGTAGTTGTCTGTTCTCAGTAAAAAGTTGTATCCTTTTATTTTGATGCACTTTTTTTGCTTCAGTAATATTGCAGACTACATTATTATGTTGTAGTAGCTTCTGTCTACCTTGGCATTTCCTCAAAATATATAAAATAAGCTCATATGGTTATCTTATTTATGGTAATTACTTAACTCCTGAGGAAGGATGATGCACTCCATGCTTTATAATCCATAGCATCAGTCTTCTAAATGCACGCCTCAATACCCATGATCATAATAAATATAATCCCGCAAACTTCTTAAATGTCAAGTATTATGATTTTCTTTCTGGCAAACTCCTATTTTTGAACTGTACAAGTATTTAATTTAATTATAGTTTGTAAAGTGACAAACGGTGAACTGTTAACACTTTACGACATTAGTTATTTTATACAGCATTCAAGTTTGTATAGATTATAGACATTTAATGCTGGCAAGTCTTCCTTTTGTTTCCTTTTATGCCCTGCGTGTGAGGTACTATAACTATTTCTTCAATTATTTTGATTATCAGAGTCCTTGTATTATAAAGCTTGCTTGCTTTTAGCAGGTATTTCCATTCAACCTAATTTAAAACTCTTTTAGTATACAAGCAATCTTGCCAGATTTTCTTTTTTGATAGTATAAGTGCATCAAGCCCTTTTGAATCTTGTCACTCCTTAACTCAATTTATATTTATTTTTCTAAAATTAAAATAGCCATTTCCAAAATTAAACTGTTGGATTGCACTTGTGTTTAAAACCACTAACTCACTGTTGAAAAGTACCAAAAAGACTTTTGAACATTTAAAATATTTTTATGCGGTCTAATGTCAAGTGCTTGTCTCGTACAGTTTACAAAGTTCATTAGAAAGTTTTTAAATTGGCATGCATTAGCTTTTCAGTAAAAGTCAGTAAAAAGTCATGTGACATACAACCAGTGGAAAACACAGCATTGTTATCTATTAAAATTATACAAGTGTCTAAAAAAAACACTTGTAAAAATTCTAATGCATTCAGTATTTTAATGTTTGTTAGCATCTAACTTCTGGACCCTCGACTTCAAAACGGGTTTAATACTGACAGTGTCATTCCAACCTGGACATGTACCTGCATTACGCCGTAGCTGCCATGGTGTCTTCCTTATTTAGCAAAAGTCTCAAAATCACTCTTCCTGTCATTGACTATCTCATCGTCTCAGATGGTCAACATGTTAGAAAATTATGACAAATTTTGGAATTTTTGTACAAAGCACCTTTCTTTTGTTTCCTTTTTATAGCATAAACATGTTCAAAAGTCACTGACTATTAAGTTTTCTCCATTTAAAGTGATTCACAGTTCTAGGCTCTCTGGTACACTGTACCACTTGAATTAAATTTGTAGCAAGCCTTTGCATCTGTACCCCTTTAAGTGTGGCAAGTACATATTGATGCCATCATTTATGTATCTACAGTAAGAACACCACCCATGCATGTAAGTTCATTTACTTCTGTTATTCAGTAAACTGTAACACTTGCCCATTCTGCATTTTGTAGTATATCTTTTTATTTCTTAAAGCTAGAGTCTTTTTGTGCTACTTTGTAAACATTAATATTTACCAAGAATCTTCCATTTTTCTTTAATTTGTCCTATTCTTGGTGCATGTACACCATATTCTAACAGTAAAACACATTTTCTCTCTGTCTGATGCCTGCTCAAAGACCTGTCCACTTACAGTAGTTTTTCAGCTAGGCAGTACTGGGGACAAATGTCACTTCTGCAACACAATCTCTTCTGTGATGGGGTCCACACTATTTGATGTGTGCCTTTCTTATAGGCAACATTTTATGATGTCTGCCTCCTTTCAAAAAGTGTCTCCTCACACTAAAGGCACAAGTCATTAGTTTTTGATGACTCAAATTCTGAATATGGAGTTCCTGCGTGTAAAGAGGAGTTTACAAAATATTTCTTTCCTCTGTGTTCTGGACTTTTAATTCCCTTGTTAATTGTTTTGTTTGTGTTTAGGTCTACTTCAAGGAATTGTACTTGTATCCTGGAGTAGTTGCTGTAAACACCAAGATGTGTGCTAATATTAACATATTTCACAAAATCTTTCATTCAGCTTTATGTGCCTGACCACTGATAAACATGTGGTCTGTAAAGCACCCGTAGTGTTACACTAGCTTGCAGTGGTAATGGGAACTAAAAAGAAATAAAATTTTTTCCTGCTTAAGTGTTTGCACTTTTTATTTGTTAACTGTATACATTGTCTAAACAAAGAAATTATTCAGAATGATGTGCAGCAAGCCTCCCCTATCATTTTGCTTAACAGTACTGCTTTTTGTGATCAGTAAATAGCATTTCACTATCTCCAACTCTAAGACCTGTGGGATGACCAAAAAAACACTTTTTACAATCATTGTTATTGGAAAGTAATCTGTACACAGCCTCCCTTTTCATCCCCCCTTTTCATCCCTTTCTCAGAAAGCACTGTAAGTCCCCCCCCCTAATGAAGGGCCTTGAATTTTGCACAACTTGATTTAATAACACCATTGACGGAAGTTACCATCTTAACAACATGTATGTAGTATATTTCATGGCCTCTATACTCAACTCAAGTCCACACATCAAATACAAATTACTTATTGTGTGTGTGTGTGTGTGTGTGTGTGTGTGTGTGTGTGTGTGTGTGTGTGTGTATATATATATATATATATATATGTATATATATATGTGTGTATATATGTATATATGTGTATATATATATATATATGTATATATATATATATATATATATATATATATATGTATATATATATATATATATATATATATATATATATATATATATATATATATATATATATATATATATATATATATATATATATATATATATATATATATATATGTGTGTGTATATGTGTATATCCCGGGTTGAATTTCCTATCTCCAATCCAATCATCAAGGTTCCTTTTGAAGAGGGCCAATGAGGCGCTCTGCTTGACATGTATGGGCAGTCTGTTCCAGAGTATGGGGAGTCTCTGGGTCAGGAACCTATCCCTCCAGCATGTTTTGTTCATTGTGATGATGAGGTTTAGATCCCTGGAGCGTGTGGCTCTGAGGGATTGGCATTTCTTTAAGTGGAGCATGTCCAACAGCTCAGGGTTTGACATGGCCTTGTATGTTAAGCAGAGATCGCCTCTGAGTAGACGATATGCCACAGAGTATAGCTGGAGTTCTTTTAGACTGTCAGCATACGGCATCTGCTTTAGGCCTGTAATTCTTTTAGTGAGGTATTTCTGTGGCCTTTCCAGCTGTTGCAGATGTCTTGTGAGGTACATACCAAATGGGGCATTATACTCCTATAATGGGTCTAACGAGGGATGAGTACAGTGGGACAATTACCTCCTTTTTTCTGGATGAAAAGCCCTTGGTGATGAGGTGTGCCACATAGAAGGATTTCCTGACTGTTGTGGCGATGTGGTTATCGAAAGTGAGACCACTGTCCACTTCTGTCCCTAAGTCTCTCATCACACTTTCGATGTTTAGTGTCCTGCCACCTATGTGGTAGTTCATGGGTACATGTCTTTTGCCAAAGGGGATAACTATACATTTCTTGGCATTAAGCTTGAGCCCATGGCTGTGGCACCAGGCATCTGTTTTTGTAAGGCCCTTTTATAGAATATCCACATCATTTGGGGATTCAATAATGGCTCCCAGTTTGCAGTCATCTGCAAACTTTGTTAGCCAGTGTCCCTTAGTGTTGGCCTGTACTTTAGAGAAGTAGATGCCAAACAAGAGTGGTCCCAGGACTGCCTAACAT
>NC_056748.1:813528162-813530662 GCF_019279795.1 Protopterus annectens | reverse complement strand
ATATATATATCTATGTGTGCGTATATATATATATATATATATATATATATATATATATATATATATATATATATACAAGTGTGTATGTATGTGTATATATATATATATATATATATATATATATATATATATATATATATATATATATATATATATAAAATGTGTGTGTATGTGTGTGTATACATACATACATATAAATACATATAAATTTACATAAATACATATAAATATACATTTTATATATATATATATATATATATATATATATATATATATACACACATTATATACATATATATATGTGTGTGTGTGTGTGTGTGTGTGTGTGTGTGTGTGTATGTGTATATATATATATATATATATATATATATATATATATATATATATAATGTATATGTGTGTGTGTGTGTGTGTGTGTATATATATATATATATATATATATATATATATATATATATATATATATATATATATATAATATGTATGTGTGTGTGTGTGTATATATATATATATATGTGTGTGTGTTTATATATAGAGTGAGGGGAGCCTCTGGGAAATGAATCTGTCCCTCCAGCATGTCCTATTTATTTTTGTGCTGAGGTTTAGGTCCCTGGAGCGTGTAGCTGTAAGGGACTTGGATTTTTTGAGGTGGAGCATGTCCATGAATTCTGGGTTTGACATGGCTTTGTACGTCAGGCATAGATCGCCTCTGAGTAGGTGGTAAGCAACTGAGTAGAGCTGGAGTTTCTTTAGTCGAGCTGCATAGGACATCTGTTTGTAGTCCATGATCCTCTTGGTGAGGCACTTTTGGGGTCTCTCTTGTTGCTGCAGGTGTCGGGTAAGGTACATCCCAAAAGGGGCATTGTATTCAATTATGGGCCTCATGAGTGACGAGTAGAGGGGCACAATGACCTCTCTTGATCTAGATGCGAACCCTTTCGTGATAAGGTGGGCTATATAGAAGGTCTTTCTAACCACTTTGGCAACGTGATTATCAAAGGAGAGATTACTATCTACGCTGGTCCCCAAATCTCTAATTACTACTTCCGTACTTAATGGATTACCACCTATGTGGTAATTTGTGGGCACCTTGTTTTTCCCAAAGGGGATGACTATGCACTTTTTAGCGTTTAGCTTGAGGCCGTGGCTTTGGCACCAAGCATCTTTCTCTGTGAGACCCTTTTGGAGGATGCTTTTGTCAGCTGGAGATTTGATTATTGCCCCCAGTTTGCAGTCATCTGCAAACTTTGTCAGCCATAATCCCCCCGTGTTAGCCTGAACCTCAGAGAAGTATATACCGAACAAGAGAGGTCCCAGAACTGAGCCCTATGGGACGCCACTTGTAACTGGTTTGGATTCGGACATGGCACCTGCGATTCTGACCATGTGTGTTGTATCTCTGAGCCAGTTTGCAACTCATCTTGTGTTATAGGGGTTGATATTTAAGCTGGTAAGCTTTTTTATGATGCCCGAGTGGGGTATTGTGTCGAAGGCTTTTGTGAGGTCCAGGTAGGCTGTGTGGACTACCTTGCCCTCATTTATGGCTTTGGTAAGTGTTTCAAAGAAATCAACTAGGTTTTAAGAGGCAAGATCTGCTCTTAACAAAGCCAAATTGGCTAGGGTCCAGTGTCTGGAGGCTCCCAATGTCTTTATTTACGAGTTCCATGATAATACTCTCCATAGCTTAAAAGAACAGACTAGTCACGCTTATGGGCCGATAGTTTCGGGGGTCCGTTGTAGCACCACCTTTGTGGAGTGGGACCACTGTAGCTGTACGCCATTCTTTGGGTACATATCCTGTAGTAAGTCTAAGTTTGAACAGTGACTTAATGTGAGGGTTCAGTTCTTGGAGCTTGTGTAAGACACAGCCTGGAACACCGTCCGTTCCCATAGATGCTGTGTTTTTTGCTTTGGAGGGGGCAGCTTTCACCTGTGCATCTGTGATATCAGGGAGGTTACATTCAGTTGGGATAGGCATTTGCTTCTTTGGGGGGGAGAAGTTAGCGCTGAATCTGTCTGCCAGGATGTTGGCTATGTCTGTAGGTTTGGTACATTTTGTACCGTTATGCAACAATTCAGAGCATATCTGGGAGTTTCCGCCCATGTTCCTGACATAACTAAAGAAGGCCTTGTGATTATCTTTAGTGTCTAGGGCAATTTTTCTTTCGAAGCTGGCCTTTGATGATTTTATGAGGGGTCAAAGTTTCTTGCTAATACTAATCAGAGATGCCTTCCCTTTTTGGCATTTTGCCCTGTCATGTAGTAGCTTCCTCCTTCTGCTGTATAGTTTATTTATGGCCGGGGTCCACCAGGCCAGTCTCTTGTTTTTGGAGGAGTGAGTCTTGGTTTTATTTGGGATAGCACGATCCATGCATTTCTGCAGGTTCTCATAGAATGCATTTGTAAAGTATTCTGCGGATTGGGCTGTATTATCCTTTGGCCCAGGGGCTTTGAAGGATTCCACCTCAGTCTTGAGAAGTGCAAAGTTGGCTTTTGAGAA
>NC_056748.1:813465662-813523162 GCF_019279795.1 Protopterus annectens | reverse complement strand
AAACAGTCCAACTCATAGGGAAAGTCTTCCTTCTCCACCAGAACTGATACAACTCACTAGACCCATAGAACACAGTCAACCCTATCTGCCAGCTTTCTTTTCTCCATTCTGGTGCTGGTTTGGTTCTTAGAAAACTGAGTACTATTTTATGAATATAATTATTAATGTATGATTTTGGTTGATGTTTTTCTATTCTTGTACTGCTGTATTCATGACATCAGGGAGTTTTCCTTTGGTGAAATCTCATACGTCAACCATTCTACAAAAGTTGAAATGCTACTGCTAGGATGCTTGTGATGTCCCGCACCTCTGACTTGCATCTGTCGTAAACTGTTGTCTGGTGTAAAGCGGGCATCATAACGCATCTCTTCAGAACTTTTATGCTACCTTTGTGACTGCCAGCTCTCGTTGTGTTGCCAACAGAAGCGTTTTCCTTGTCTGACTTCAGATAAGTATCCCTTGGGGGAGTTTTATTTTATTTTGGGTTACATGTCCGGTAGGAAGGTCAAATGTAAGTGTGGAAGGCAAATTCCACATGAGGATTCACATGAGTCCTGCCTATTCTGCCTAGGTCATGAATATGACCATACCACCTGTAGTATTTGTTAGGCATTTGTCCCCAAGACCCTCAGAACCTGTCTTGCAGCCTTAAAATATACCTTGAAAATCAGAGACTCAAACACGTCTAGCATCTAGGATGGACCCGACTTCAGAACACTCAGACGAGCTGCCAGTTAAGAAGGCCAAAAAGAGTAGGGCTGAACAGACTGCTGCGTCCCCTACTCCAGCCGTCAATCTCAAGGCTAGTGAAGGCCTGGAGTCTGAGCTGAAGTCCTCGGAGCTTCCTTTGGTAGAAGACCTGGGGGAATCTGTCCTTTGCCCAAGGTCACTTCCCAGAGGGAATCTCAGGCATCCGAATTGGTCACTGAGGGGCAACCTAGGCTTGTTATATCTGAGGGCCTGCAGAGCATATCCCAAATCGTGGTACATGAGGACATGGTCTCTGATTTAGGGGACCAACGGCCGGCATTCTGCCCTTCTATCCTCCATTGCATTTCTGAATCCTCTCCCCCTGAGACCCATAAGAGGAGGAAACAGAAAATGAAACCTTTTTCTCAGCCTATCCCTGCTTCACCTGTCGAACAGTCTCCCAGATTGGCAGACCTTCATTCAAGAACTGCTCAGTGCCTTTCTGGCTTTGTGTCAGGGCCCGACACCTGCATAGGCCCTTATGCCCTCTACCCCTAAGGGGCCTGGTCCGGATGTCTCCCTTCAGGAAAAGGATTCATCTGATGAGGAGTCCCTCACCTTCTCTTCTCAGATCGCTTCTCCTTTGGGATGTGCTTCACCAGAGGAGGAATCCAACGGCACTGACTCCCCTGGTGAGGACCTAACCTTTGGTGAGACCATCACCAGAATGCAAAACTTTTTCAGTTGGGACAGCATTTAAGTGACGGAGACCCAAAAGAGATACTATGAACTACTTCAACTGGAGTCTCCCAGCCCTTCTGCTGTGCCCTTAGTACACCCTGATTTTTTGCATGCCTTCCTGGCTGCATCAAAAAAACCCTGATTCACAGCTCTCAGCACCCAAGCATCCAGATAGATTCTACAAGGTGCCCGATGAAGCTGCTTTCCTCTACAAAGCCCCTTCTGCAGACTCTTTTTTTTCCTTGACAACGAACAAAATCTCAGTTACTTTCCTCCAACTCTCTGCTGTCCTTTGACAGAGCAGAATGATGAAACGTCTGGGAAAGAACGCTTCTACTTCTGCCAACCTAATCTGTTACCAGGCGCACGTGGCAAAGTATGAACTCCTCAACTCCCCAGCTAAAGCAAAGATTTTTTCTCTCCTGAACTCCTGCACAGAAGAGATCATACACTGCAAATGCAGCTACCTACTACGCTGTAGAAGCATCTGCAAGGGCTGCTGCCTCTGCATCTGTCATCAGAAGGTACTCCTGGTTAAGACTGCAACCCCTCTCTGATGACATCCAAGCCAAGCTCCTAGATGTGCCCTTGGACAACAAAAACTGGTTTGGTTCAGCAGCTGCTGAACTCTTAAGACCCTCCAGGCCAAAGGTAAGGAACTGCAGGAATTGCGACATATCTTTGTCTCCCCAGTTCCATGCTTTCAGACAAATTACCCTACTAAAACTTCCTTTGTCAGGTCCTCAACTAAGCAAATACAAGCTAAGCCTAGAAAAGACCACAGGAAATGGCACCGTTCTAGGTCTGTCTGCTCCATTCCATCCTGTAAACAGTCCTTTCATGGAAAACCTGGTAGTCTGTGACTACCAGGCCCTACACCCAGACACCCCTTTATCCATGTGCCTTTTCTTTGTCCTTCCCGCTTAGAAGCAGGTTACCCAGGACTACTGGGTCCTAACTGTCATAAAGCAGAGATGCTTCATGACTTGGGAGACCAGACCCACTGCCAAAGGCATCCCTCCCCCATCCAAAGACCAAATCCCAATTTTTCCTCCCATCCTGTTGGAACTTCTTGCTCAAGGAACCATCCAGGAGGTCCCATCACGTGCAAGATGAAAAGTTTTTTTATTCAAGAATTTTCCTGGTTCCCAGGATGGAAGGTCCCTGGAGGCCTATTCTGGACCAATCCCACCTAAACACCTTCCTCCAAGTCCCCTCCTTCAGGATAGTCTCTCTCCCAATCCTTGTGGCGCTCATTCTACCTCCGGTTTGTGTCCCTGGACATAAAGGATGTCTACTTGCACATCCCTATCCACCCTGTCTTCAAAAAGTACCTCTCTGTGTATTCTACACACCATCAGTTCTGTGCTTTGCCTTTTGGTCTCTCTGTAACAGAGTATTTACAAAATGCCTGGCCCCGGTCATGGAATTTTTCAGGCCAAAAGGAATAAAGCTTTTTCCCTTATGTAGACAACATTCTTATCCAGGCTACCTGAAGTTCAACGGTCCTAGCTCCTGTGTAGACTAGCATTGCAGGCTTGGGAAGTAGCACTGGAGAGACAAATCCTTTTCCAAGGAGTATATTTCCCCTTCACAGACAATGTAATGGCAGACACCTTAAGCAAGACCATTACCCTGGCTCATGAATGGATGCTGAACTGGGATGCATTTATTGACCAGATCCTTCTATGGGGTATTCCAAATGTGGAGCTCTTCACCTCCCCCATGAACAGAGAGCTCCCAACTTTCTGCTCCAGGTCACCTCACCCAGAGGCTTGGAAGGTGGGTGCTCCATCAATCTCTTGGAAGGGGATGTACACACATGCATTCCCCCTTTCCTCTCATTCAAAGAGTCCTCCTGAAAATTCAGAAGGAACAATCTCAAATCTTGCTGGTGACTCCCAACTGACCAAGGCAGCATTGATTCTCCCTAGTATTTCACCTAGCCAACGGCAGTTACCCCAGAGAATGGACCTGCTCACACAGGAAAAGGGAACACTCTTGCACCCTCAACTGACCGCACTGAATCTCATTTTGTAGGTGGTAGGACTTTGATTCCCTTCAGACACCTATATAGAGGACCTGATCCAGGTTCTGCAGGAGGCCAGAAAACCAACTACCAGAAAATCCTACCTGTCAATGGAAGATCTTTTCCTTATGGTGTCAGAAAAACAGCCTACAGCCACTGTCTAGAAAGCCACAGTGGTCTTGTCCTACCTGTGTGATCTCATCAAGTCTGGTCTGTCGTACTCCATTAAAAATCCACCTATCTGCCATCTCAGGTTGCCTGCCTCTGGTACCTTTTTTTGCATCTAGATTAGAGGTCAAACTTTTTCTGAGAGGGGCTCTTCACCTCAGGCCACCAAGGAAGCCAATTCTGCCTCCTTGGGACCTTGACTTTGTCCTAGATAAATTGACTCTCCCACCGTTTGAACCAGCCAAAGACTGCTCCCTCCAGCACTGCACTTGGAAGACCATGCTCTTGGTGGCTATAATCTCTGCCCGCAGGGTCTGTGTACTCCAGGCCCTTGTGGCACAGCCCCCTTCACTGTCTTCCACAAGAACAGGGTATGCTTACGTACTAACCCCACATTCATGCCCAAAGTGTTTAACGACTTGTCCTTAAATCAGACTATCAGTCTGCCAACCTTTTTTTCCCCTCACCGAAGAACAGAGCAGAGAGGATACTTCAGTCCCTTGATGAACACACAGCTAAGTTTTTATTTGGCCAATACCAAATTCTTCAGAAAATCTGACAGTCTGTTCATCTCCTACCACCCTACCTAGAGCCCCTGGTCAAACTGTTTCCAAGCAAACCATATCCTTTTGGACATCAAAAACCATTTCCTTTTCTTACACTAACCATGGTAAGTTACTCCCAGCCCCAATTAAGGCACACTCTACCAGGGCAGTGTCCTCCCCAGGTGCTTTCCTTAAAGGATTGGACACAGCTGTTATCCTAGAGGCAGCTACTTGGTCCTCAGTTCGCACATTCAGCAGACACTACAAACTGGATATGTTCTCAAGAGCTAGGGCAGGATTTGCAAGAGCCATCCTCCATGAGTTTGTGGAAGGTGCTTCTGGTCCGCCACCCCTTCATTAGGATAGGGGCTCTTGCACCCTCCCTGATGTCTTGAATACAGCAAGATGTGAATAGAAGGACATAGTATTGTAGAAGAACTTACCATAGTCTTAGATGTCCTCTTCTATATGCTACTGTATAGCTTCCCACCCAGCCTTCCCCCTCACATTTGCCTGATTCCTGGAGTAACTATTCCATTGTTGGTGTATCTGGTGGCATTCAGTTCTGAAGAGGTGCATGCTGACGTCCAATTTATACCAGCCGTCTGTTTATGACCAACGTCTGAGAAAGGCGCAGGACATTACGCACACCATAGCAGTAGTGTTTAACTTTTGTATATTGGCTGGACGTACAAGAGTTCACAAGAGGCAATGGACGTACAAGAGTTCACAAGAGGCAAAATCCCTGATGTCATGAATACAGCAGCATATAGAAGAAAAGGACATCTAAGGTTATGTTAAGTTCTTACACAATACTTTCTCCACGAGTGCACATCCAAAATCCCAATCTCTACTTATTTCTTTATCTTCCTCCCTGTCAGCATCATTCCTTTCCACTTTGTATTGTAGTTTTCTGCTTGTGATATGTATAGCCACCATACTCATTTCTAGTCCAGTTGATAAGAAAGGGGCCCATACTACCAAAACATGTGCACTGTTAATTCAAGAGGGAGAGTCTCTCCTGTATCCCTTGTTAGAACTTTATTCTGGCCACATGAACAGTCTCTGGCTAACTTCATGGACAATTTGAGGAAATACTGAATATTCTGCAAGGGACAAATGCCCAGTGTCTTGAAACTTTATTCTGCTCGTAAGTGCAAGCTTTGGTCTATGGTTTGAAAATGCACACCTCATTCTAGCTAGAGCCATGAGTCCTAAAATACTTTTTCAGTAAGGGCCTCTTGTGTTTCAAAAGTACTATTCTTCATGGTGGTCCTAATGGGGATGTACATAATTCATTGTTTTTGTTTAGTCAAAGCACTTTCAAAGGTTTAATTGAGATTACATATGAGTCTATATCCCACTGCTAATGGTTTGTGTTAATTAGCCCCCCCCCCCAAAAAAAAAATACACACACAAAAATGTCCAATAATTGTTTAAAGGAATTTAAGGTCTTGGCTCACATTATGGTTGTCAGTTTGTTATATGCAATGGTCACTGAAGCTGTGAAGTAGTTTCACTTTATACAAGTGTTGAAACTTTCCTCTGTGCATGCATTTCACTTGACTGTCATCAAGCCTTCCTTTATCAGCCATGCCATTCATTTTCTCCTGTGTTGTCTATTTTGCATTGAGGCAGAGAGTTGTATGACAAAGGACATTGTAGACATGGCCTTGCATGATTTTTACCCTCGCCAGTAGCCCATTCTTTTTTTTGTTTTTAGGCTTAGTCAGTTCCTTGGGGGAGAGGGGAACTGATGACTCTCCTCAGTATGGGACAAGGGCAAACTCTTCGGTGAGAATCCATTCTCACTTGTACGCGTAGTAACTACTGCTAAATTTGATGACCAGTCTTTCCCTGAGACTGTCTTAGTGTTGCTCCTTCTCTGAGGGATTGAGGCATTTGGCTAATAAAGACCACCTCCTTCCCCTCACAGGATGGGCACACCCATTCTGCCCTTACAGCTTTGTCAAGTACCAGAGTCTCAAGTATAAGTTCATTAGGGCCATAGTCAGGACTTTATCTCTGTTTGCCACTGTTGCTGCCAGAACTCTCCAACTTATGTTCATAAACTGCTGCTCCTAGTTATTTGAATATGGGACATAAATTGTTATGCACTTCTCGGGGGATAAGGTTTATCAGCTTTGTACTTGTATGCCAAGATAAATCGCCACTATGCCTTCTGTAGCAAATGTAGCAAAATTTTAGTTTTTGTCTTTCAGTGTAAGAGACTTTTTGTTCTATAGTTTTTGTAATGTGTTTCTAAATTTTCTTTGAGTTTCAGATACCTTTAACGGTACACAACTTTCTGTATGTATACAGCTTTGTTGGAGACCTCACACCATTGGTGTGTACAGCGGTACTAGAAGTGAAAGGTATTTAGATGGCATTGTTCTTGTGTAGTCAAAAAACTTGGTAGTTATTGTGTTAGAAGTAACATTTTGGTTGTAGCATGTATCCTAGATCCATAAGTTTGGCATATTGGCCAACATCTCTTTACTTGGATGATTGTTATGATTTGTTTTGCATAGAGCATAACTCTATACTGCTTGCTGTAGCAGAGTCGTCATTCGTGACCAATACTGAATACACGATATGCTTTACTTTAAGCTTTATTAGTTCCATATGTGATTGCATCAATCCGTGGTCTTCTCTGTTGGGAACTAATATTTTGTCAGCTTTGAACATATGCCCCAAGATGCTGCTTATTTCTTTGGAAAAAAAAAACCTCCTAATTTCATTGTTTACTGTTTTGCTCAAGCCACCCTCTTGTAACTTTAGTAGCTGTATACAAGTCTGTTGCTACCTCTTTGGAATTATTTGTCATTGGTAACTATGATATTATTTGGGGTTTCTTCATCACTGTTAATCAAGTTGTTAAAGACTACTGACTCATTGGCTCTGTCAAGGGAGGTATTCCTCGATAGCCTCCTTTGTTTGCTCAGGTATTTATAGTTCCTTGTGACTGTAAACTGAGATCATCACTCTGATTTAACTTAAAAGGATCATTTTTAGAGGACACTGAGCCAGACACCAAATTCCAGTTGTTCCTTCCAGTGGAGATGGACATGAAATCATTGCATTGGCACCATGGATGATGATGCAAAACTGGCTTCAGATAAGTTATACTGTGGTTTCTGGGCTTGAGCTGCTACATTTTTCATGGCGCATGGCTATTTTCAGTCATTGGGTATGTAGGTGCTACAAGGGAGAGAGAGATGGCAGTGGTTTGGAAGCCACCCTGCACTTAAGCTTTGCTCTTGGTGTCCTGTCCACATCATTGAACCCAGTAGTGTTGGTCTGTTTGCACTAACATCCAGGTGGGTCCTCCTTTCTGTAGCTAAACTTTTTACAGGTTCCGACAATTAATGTTTTATTAATGGAGTGAGTAGCTAACCTGAGTACCTCTGCATTTCATGAGGTGTGGTTACCCTGGAGAAGGGGGGTTACTTCAGCCAGATGCCAGTAGTTCTTATATCAGTGGGGATGGATCAATGGGAGGAGGTTTTGGCATTAATAGTTAAGGTCTTCACCTGATAGACATGAGGTGCAGGATTTGATTCTGTCCTTAGGGATACTGGCTAGGCTTAAAATGGCCTTTCAGGGCAGTTAACCTAGTTTTTGCCTAAGAACCTAATAAATTAAAAAAAAAAAAAACTTTAGTGGGGAAAGCTGCAACAAGGGCCCCCTCATAATTCACTGTGGTAGCCAAGCTGCCATGTTGTACCTAAGCAAGCAAGTGGGCACAAGCTCATACCCCACCTCCACCCCAGACAGGCGTGGCTGACAGAAGGCCTTTCTCTCTCAGCACTTCCCATTCCTGCAAATGTGAGCATGATTCTCTATGCTGCTTCTCCAGTACCTAACTTCGAGCTCTTCCAGTGATGGAGCACTCTGAAGATGCATCTAGCTGCCAGAAGAACCTAGGTTTTATGTTTTGTGTAGTGCAGCAGGGCAAGAGGCAGTTAATTTTGGATGCAGTCTCCATCCTTTGGCATGGCAGATTTCTGTATTTCTTGTCTATCCCATGTCTCTAAATTGTTAAGCTCTCAGAAAAAAATAAGCAAAACTTAATTGTTAGCTTGAGAAGGCTAAGAAGGGCATAGTTGTAGACTGTGGTTCTGCAAACAACTCTTGGGTAATAGCTCGGTAATGGGGTTACTTGTGGTTAGGGTGACCTCTGTCTCCACCTCAGACCTGGGCTTCTGCTCTAGGTAGTCTTATTGTGCTGGATCTTAGAAGTAAGTGAGGCACCTTCAAGGCCCCCAACAGATGCAAGGTTTGCTATTTGAATTGTGGGGTACCTATGCCTCCTCAGTCAAGTACCCTGTAGGTCATCCTGGTGTATCTTTGTCACCTGCTTAAATTGGGTCTCTTGTATTTCCATGGTCATGGTGTAGTTGTCTTGTATTCTTTGTTCATCATGATTTTTGTGGAGGCAAGATGCTCGTCCAGCATTGATTGGTAAACTTTTTTTTTAAAGGAGCACTGCATCAGGACCCACCTATGAAGAACCTTCTCTGTGGGATCTGCTCTTCATAATCAACAGGGCTCATCTTTCCCCTTCTTGAACCAGTTGACTCAGAAATGTTAAGGTTTATCTCTTTGAAAATGTTTTACCTAGTGCTTATTAAGATATGCAGGCCATTGTATGAATGAAAATCTTGCACTTTTATACATTGGGATCAGATGTCATTAGAACTAGAAAATAATTTGCCAAAGGTGATTTGAGTTATCCCTTCACCAGTTCATTTGTTTTACCACAGTTTAAAAAAAAAAAAAAAGGAGGTGGGGAACAAAGCTATTTACACTCCTAAAATATGTTGTCAGTTCAGAATTACTAGAATGGAGTACATTTACATGAAGCAGCTGTTCTTGTCGTTTGCTCAGAGGAGGAAGGTTTGGCAGTCACTAAGCAAACCCTTTTGAAGATTTTTTTTGATGACTGCATTGACTTTTGCCATCAGGCAACAAAGCTGTTAATTGTAAAAAATTTGTGGTTCAAAGTCAGCTCTGCAGGAATATGGCTACTTTTAGTGCTTGAAGCAGTAATATTCCACTATAGGCAATTCTCTCATGGCTACTTTGGCTTCAGTACCCAAAGTCATGCATTCTTTCACTATGACTGCTGCACCTTGAAAGATCCCAAGTTCTCCTTACCATGCCCATTTGCTTGTACTGCCCCTCCATCCAACCTCAAATGTTGGAATTCTGTGCAAGTGTCAAATCTCTATCATTTCTTGTTTTATAGTAAGTGTTATGCAAGTAGTATGGAATCCACTTTTAGGCTGGAGGGATAGGTAAGGCATGTTAATGTGACATAATCTTAACCTGCACTGCTTGCACATGTTTTAAAATGCAACTTCATCTGCGAAAACTCAACTAATTGACTGGTGAAGCAGGTGAAACTTATTGATGTATAAAGGTAGCTAATCTCTTGGACACTTTTTTGCATTTGTCAGTCTAGCTGCAGTGCAAAAACAGTTTCATTATTGCTGCAGTGGCCATTCCAGTACTTTGTGCCTGTGTTGCATGTTTAACAGCTCTTGGAAGTGGCAGGCAAATATTCATTTAGTATGAATAATTTTAACCTTGCATTCATCCCCACAAGTATTTATAGTCTTTCTGCTGTCATTAGTTTTTTCTCAACAGAAGATTTGTGATACATTCTGGAGCCAGTAAGGAGTCTGTGAGTAAATGCTTAATATATTATGCACAGTTTTAAAGTACTAAACTTCTGGTACAGTTGATGTAATTTGAAATTGTGAGGAAGAAAACCGTACTAGACGAGTGTAATGATGTAAGCAAACTAGAGAATTTAAATGTTTTCAGCCATTTAGAAGTACCTGTTATATGTTAGGAGTGTCTTAAATGACAAGTAAATTAACTTGCCTTTTTGTAAGGTCCTTTTTTCATCACCAAAATTATTGCTGTTTTTCATGTTTTGTGCAACAGGGCAAAGTGACTGCACTTGAACAGTACGGGATGCAAGTGAAAGTAACTGACCACATTGGTGGATTTGTACCACGATTGCACCTTTCTGACATTATCCTGAAGCACCCAGAGAAGAAGTACAGTGTGGATGATGAGATAATGTGCAGAGTAAGTGCCATGGAATGAGTTACTGCAGTTTAACTACCTCAGGTACATTATCAAAGTACCTGTTGCACATGTTATGAAGAAGGTTTTATACATTTATTTGGAAAAGCCTGGGGGTTGAGGAATAGGGTTGCTACTGTCTTTCCCACTGCAGCCTTTACAGATGAGCTCTTGTAAATATTTGTAGTGTTCAGTTTGACTTCTGTGGCCACCTTTGAATTCCTAAGCGGTGTATCTTGGATTGTATAATGCAGCTTTGTGTTGTGGTTTTGTGAGGTGTGAAAGCATAAGTAAACAAGCTCCTGGAACAGTTTACGCCAGTATGATTGCACTGCATTTGACTGAAATTTCATGGTTGAAACTGACTGAAAACGCACAGGACCGAAAACCCATTTGACAGTCATTTCACTGAATGGGAAATTAGAGTTTAGTAGAGGTGTATATGCAGTATGTGATGATGTCATTTATGAGGATGAGGTTCGCTAGGGAATTGAACCTGGGAGATTATTGCATTGATTGGCAGTTCCCCGCTCATGTCGCACTCCCAAATGTTAGATGTTTGTGTTTTGAGCACAGACACTGATTCACTGTGTATGGTGTTTTTTCTCTTCTCCATGTTAGTGTGACTATATAATCAGTGCATTTAAATAAATCAGTGTGGCGGTACAGGTGGGTTTGTTCTCACCTGCAGAATATTTTTATGATGTATTTTCTTAAGTTGAATTTTTTTTGTCTGATTTGTGATTCAGTTTTTGGTCATGTCCCCCCCCCCCCCCCCAATCAAGTGTTTTTCAATCAAGTTTATGGGGTGGTGTGATTCTCAGTGAAATGCTATTCGATCATTTTATAGTAAAACTTCTGGAACACGATGGACCCAAGATGAAATCCCACAGACATTTGTGAAGCCTTGACTTGACTTTGAAATTCACTGTGGCATGAACATATTTGTTTTGGATGTTTGCATCTAAATGTGGAATTAACTATTTAGGATTTTGACCCTTTTACTAAACCAAATGTCTAATTTTATCTTATTCCAGTTTTGGGTATAACTGCGAATATATGAGCACTCCATTGGTATATGTTCATAAACAGAATGCCTTTTGAAGTGTTCTTACATATATGATTAATGCCAGCAAGTATATCTGTGGCTCTTTAGACATTGGCATGCTTGCACGTCAAGCCAGATCAAGTCTCCAGCTTAGTCCGTGTGCATTTTGAGAGTTCAATTAATCTTCTATGTTTCAAGGAGTAAAGGTGCATGTTAACTAACATTTTGATACTAAATATGCTGTGTATTCTTATGATACTTATTTCAAAACTTTGCTTTATTGAACACTTTTTCCTATTTAAGTGGGTTTATTAATTTATTAAACAACTGACAGGGTTGTGTAGTAAGGGCTACATATGCCAGCTGCCTCCCTCTCCTTCCCAGTGATGGCTTTTGCAGCACTGTCCCTTAAGCCATGATTCACCTCCTGTTCCAACACTTGAGCTTGACATTCACTCACTCGCTCACTACCCCAGAAGATGCAAATCTCAGTCAGTTTGGTTTTGATGTTTTTAATAAGCCATTTTCCAAACAGTTTATAAGTCAGCAGTCAACATGTATAAAATGAATGCCTTTTTACATTTTAGCATCCTTGGTTGTACAAATTTATTGTACATTGTTTAGCCTGATAACCGTATATGTGTGTTCAGTTTTATATCTTCTTTCCAATGTTTCATTAAATCCATACACACTTATCTTTTGGCAATCCAGATTTCTTCTGATCTCTCTAACTTGTTTTTTTTTTCATATTTCCTTCTGTGCCACGAAGGTTGCCATTTCATGTATCCTCTCTTTTATTTCTTTGCCGCAAATCTTGGTGCCATGTCTTGCACTCCATTCGCTACTGAAATTATATCTTCACGTGCTGGTTCCAAACTAGATTTCCAGTGTTAAGTGAAGTTTTATTAGGGTCTTATGACATTCGGTTCTTCCCATTTTCCATTCCAGCTTAGCTGCATCATACCTTTTGTCAGCCCTGTTTGTTAAATATTTTGGGCAACTTCTCATGAAATTATTTCATAAAACTGTCTTAACATTGAGCAACACCAGAAAATATACTCCTAGTTTCTTCTCCAAATATCTCCAATAATTGAGTCGTTTTGTAAGATCATCTTTTTTGAACTCTAAAAAGTGCATAAAAGTTTATTCCCAAGAAAAAGGTTCTGAATCTCCTCGATATTTTTGTGGCATATTTTTTCCCCACTGCAATCAGTTTTTTTGTTTTTGTCCCTTTTCCCTTTTTTTTTTTTTTTCCCAGATTTACATCGATTCTTAGATGGCAAAATATCGTATGATGTACTTAGTAGCTTTTCTACACCTATTTCTGCAGTTTGTCTTTTTTTATGGTATTATACTTGCACGTATTTACATTGCATTAGTGTTCATAGTTTTATTACTTATCCATCTTTTCTATTTGTGGTATGTGTGGTTTTAGCTAAATACATACACACAGAATCAAAATTAATACATCTAAACTTGCTTAGTGTAAGTTCAACACATTTAAAACCATTTACTCTAAAATATAAACCATTGGAAAAAAATGTGTTTGGGGGGGTGAGGCAGCAAGTCTTTCTGCACCCCCTGTGTATATTTTTGTAATGCACATATTATGAATAAACTGGTATTAATTTTTATGATTACATGAGCAGTTCCATAAACCCCATCGTACGACTTCCCCTTCCTGCTTTAGAGGTCAGTGTACTACTTGTGCCAAGTTTTCTGCATCATACTACAATGTAAGTGAAGAGCTATTTTACCTTTTTAATGTTTTGCTGTTAACTTTTTCCTGAGTAGCAGTTGATTTCTCCATACACATGGTTTTACTTTACTTATGTTTTTACTTTTTTACTTGAAAAAATATTCTTTTACTGACATATTACATTTTACAGTAATGTTAGACCATTTGATGCAAAATGTGAATGAAAAACTTTTCTCCACTCACTTTTGCTCTTTCATGAGCAAACACAACCTCAAATTAATGTGCTTTAGCATCTTGTGCATTTTAAAATAAACTGCGTGGTGAGGTTGAGATGCTAGATAACTGTTTTACCAGGTTCACTTTAGTATTGGTCTTTTCCCAGCTCTCACACTCACCATACCAACTTCTGGTTCATATTCCAGCTGCTCCTGACTGGCACAAAACAAAATACATGTTTTTTCAGATTTCCCTCTAATTCCTGCAGCTCACAGTAGTACTGATGTTTTCCAGTTCTTCTGTTCAGTAAGCTCACATATTAGCCTTCCCCTGGTCCACTCTTGGGTTTCTGTCTGTCACTCAAACATTTCCTTTTGGAACAAGGAAAATGGTTTTAGAGGTGGTGTCTAGAAACAAAGTCCTAAACATAGTGTTGACTGGAGTGCCGTTGACTGAACCTTTTATCTCCAGAGCCTTATTTGACATATTTTTCACTTACCTGGCAAAATAGTCTAAAACGGCTGGTTATAATAGTTAACTCACCTCAACCTAATATCAACTCTTAAGGACTAGAATAAATGCATTCCTTTTTTTGCCTAATATAAGGTGTGTAGTCCTTTTCCGCAAATACCCTTGCATCACCAGCGTTGTCCTTCTGTTCATAAGCTGCAGTATTCATAACAGGGGGACTAGTATGTCTGGCCAGTATACCAAAGTCTAAATGCTACTGTAATGTACATGCAGTGCCACACATCAGTTAGCGTACGTTGGCCATAGAGACATCTGGTATAAAGTGGATGTCAGCACATACCTACCTCAGAACTTTCCTGCTGCCTTTCCAATTGGCAGCTCCGGTCGTCGCTTGTCATAAAAGTTGCGTGTTTGCTTCAGATAAGTACCCCATTGGGGCTTTTTCTGTATTCCTTTTGGCTACTGTGTGGTTATTTGTAGTGAGCACATATCCGCTAGGAAAGGCAAGTGTCAGTGTGGAAGGCAGATTCCACAGACTCCCATGAGCTTTACTGGGCCCAGATCACGATCACACCTCCTGCGCTATCTGTAAAGGCCTTTATTCCAAAAACCTTCCATAGCTGTCTAGCCTTCCTTAGGTTATACTTGAAAAATCAACGCCTTAAGCGCTTACCTCGAGATATGGAAATGGTCTGGCCTTTCAGATGAGCCGCTTCTGTAGAAGGCCAAGAAGCCTTGGCCTGACCCAGCTGCTGCTCCCTCTATTTTGGGTGTTCCTCCTGAGGTCAATGAAGGTTTGGAGGCTGCTTCAGAATCTGCAGCGCCTCCTTCAGTGGGTACCACTTCTGAAGCCGTCAAGGAATCTAAGCACATTCCAGAGGGATTCGCAAGCGTCTGATATGGGTGGTGGGGAGGGACCACGGCTGGTTATCTCTGAAGACTCGTGAGGCATCGCTCAAATAGTTGTGCACAAAGATGTTCACACGGATGTCATGGAATACCACACATTTGGCCTATCAACCTTTCGCCGCCTGACTGCTGAGGTGCCAAAGAAGAAACTTAAAACTAAACATGTTTTTCTGGTTTCTCAGGGCCAGGCTCCTGATCTAATTCCTGACTGGCAGGCTTTTACTCAAGGCCTCTTTAATGCCTTCATGGCCCTTCACCAGACCTCAGCCCCTTCTATTTCTTTACCAGCCTTTTCTCCTTCTACCCCCTTGAAGAGGCCTTCAGAGGATGTCTCTTGTGAGGAGGATTCATCAGCAGATGAGACGGTGGCTTACACTCCTCAGATTGCCTCTCCTCTAGGATATGCCTCCCCAGAGGAGGAATCTAATGGTACCGATTCCCCTGGGGAGGATATTTCCTTTGGGGAGACCGTTATGAAGATGAAGGTCTTCAAGTGGGTTTGCTCCCAGGTCTCTCAAAATCCAGAAGAGGTACTATGACCTCCTTCAGATAGAATCCCCTAGTCCATCAGCCATCCCTCCTGTCCTTACGGCCTTCTTGGATGCTTTCACTGCAACTTCCAAGTGCTCAGATTCCCAGCCCCCAGCTCCCGAACACACAGACTGATTTTACAATGTGCCTGAGGATGCCAAATTCCTTTTTAAAGCACCCTGTGCTGATCCAGCTAATATTTCAGTGGCAGTAGATAGTTTCTAAGCCTTAAATCTCTCGGCTTCCCTCTGATAAGAAGAGCAAGGTCAAGGAGAGACTGGGGAAAAAGTGTATATCTGCAACCTTGACATTGAGGGCAACGAACTGTCAGATGCACATGGCCAGATGTTTCCTGGCTCTTCTAGCAGATGCAGTGAAATTCTTATCAAAGTGCATAGATTCACCCACCAAACCCAGGCTCTCAGGCATTCATAATTCCTTCTTCCAGGTTACCAGGCACTCCATCAAATGCAGCTATGATGCTGTGGAAGTCTTAGTTAGGGCTGCAGCTACGGGGTTGATCCTGAAAAGGTATTTATGGCTTAGACTACAGCTATTACCTGATGATATCAAAGCTAGCTTATGTATGCCCCTCTGGACAGCAAAGCCCTGTTTGGCAGTGCAGCTGCAGACCTTTTTAAAAACCTTCAGGAGAAGAGGAGGGAGCTCTACGAATTAAAACACATTTTTTGTCTCTCCTGTTCCTTGCTTCCAGAGAAACTGCCCAGCCAGAACCACCTTTGTTAGGAAGGTAGCTAAATCTCTCCCATCCAAAAGTAAAAGAGGGATTCTAGAAGAGGCAGGTTCCCTCCAAGTCTGCGTCTTCAACATCTTCTCAAACCGCCTTTTCAGGCCAAACCTGGTAGCTTGCGACTACCAGCGCCCAGATCCATCTACCCCTCTTTCTCCTTGCCTTTGTCTTTCCTTCCCAGGGTGGAAACAGATAATCCAGGACACTCGGGTCCTTACTATCATCAGTCAAGGCTATTTCATGGTGTACTTAAGCCCTTCTTCCTTCAGGGGCATCCTACAGCCCGTACAAGACCAAATGGAATTCTTCCAACTAGTCCTCTCCTCTCCCCTTTCTCAGGGCACTATCCAGTAGGTACCACCCTCTCGAAGCAGAAAAGGATTTTACTCCAGGATGTTTCTGGTCCCAAGAAAGGATGGTTCTTGGATGCCCTTTCTGGACCTCTCCCATTTAAACACCTTTCTGAAAGACTCCACCTTTTGCATATTGACTCTACCTATTCTTCTCCCTCTTATCCTTCCCCAGGTCTTCATGGTGTCATTGGACATAAAAGATGCTCATCTTCACATCTCCATTCACTATCAGTTCAGGAGAATTCTTCGCTTTTCTGTTGCTTCCTCTCATTTTCAGTTCTGTACTTTGCCTTTTGATCTATCAACGGCACCAAGGGTATTCACAAAATGTGTAGCCCCTGTCATAGCCTACTGCAGGCTACAGGGCATACAGATTTTTGTATATTTAGGCAACCTTGTTCTGAATGTTCCATCTGCAGAAACCCTTCTGGACAATCTTACCTGCGCAATGTCCCTTCTGAAAGGGCTAGGATTTACTATCAACCTTTAAAAGTCTTCCCTGATCCCTTCCTAAGATAATGTCTTCCTACGGTGCAGGATTCTAACGAGCAGAATGATGGCTTGTTTACCCTCAGAAAAGATCCTGTCCCTTGCCTCCTATTTCCAGGACCTACTTCCTCTTCAGTCTCTAACAGCCAGAGAGTTCCTGTGCCTCCTGGGATTCATGTCCTCTATTATTCCAATGCTTCCTTTAGCCAGGCTGCATATGAGGAAATTTCAGTGGTTCCTGAGAACAGTTTGGAAGCAACACTCTCACCCTCTGGAATTTTGTTGTTCCCTTCCCACCCTGTCTGAAGGAGTTTGCATGGTGGATTCTTTGGGTCTTCAGAAATCCTGGCCTACCCTTTCAACCAACCCAGGATCTGTACACGGATGCAACTCGAACACTGGAAGTTCAGGGACATGGGGTCCCCACCTCAGACAAAGGAGTGCTTCACCATAAAAGAAGTGAGAGCTTTGACCTTTGCCCTCAAAATCTTTAAGTTCAGGATTTCACCAAGGGGTCTAAGGTGGTTCACAGACAATACCACAGTCCTCTGGTACATCAACAGGTATGGGGAGACAAAATCCTATATCCTCTGCAGACTAGCATTAAACATGTGGGAGCTAGCCCAGCAGAGGCAGGTTTCTCTTCAGGCTATTTACATTTCCTCAGCTCAGAATGTGATGGCAGACACTCTAAGCAGGTCCATGACTCAGGTCTCACGAGTGGATGTTAAACAGGGATGTGTGTCTGGATCTGATCCATTATTGGGGTATTCCTAAGATCTTTTTGCCTTCCCCATGAACAGGCAGCTTCCCAAGTATTGTGCCAGGATACCACATCCTGGGGGATGGAAGGTGGACACACTATCCTTTACATGGAAGGGGATGTTTCTGTATGTATTCCTCCTCCATCCCACTTATCCAGAAGGTCCTGCAGAAAATTCAGTTGGAACAGCCAAAAATCTTGCTGGCGACACCCTTTTGGCCAAGACAGCATTGGTTCCCCCTTCTGCATTTAGCCAAGGGCAGTTACCACAAGTTACCCCACAGGATGGACCTACTCAGACAGGGCAAGGGAACTCTAATGCATCCACAGATGTTAACCCTAAACATGACAATGTGGGTGATAGGGCTTTAATCCCCTTCAGACACCTTTATTCTGAGGACGTGCTACAAGTTCTGGAGGAGGCCAGAAAACCCAGTACTAGGAATCCTGTCTCTCCAAATAGAAGTTTTCCATCTGGTGTCTGAAAAAGCACTTAAAACCAGTCAGTAGAGGTCCCAGTGGTTTTGTCTTACCTGTGTGAATTAATGTAGAGTGGCTTGTCTTATTCTTCAGTGAAGCCGCATCTTTCTGCAATCTCTGCATGTCTCAAAAAAAGTGTAGAGACCTCTACACAGCAAAACCACAGTCCAAACTAACTAAAATAAATCGCTGTAGACCACCTCTGATAAAACATTTAATACTTATTACAGCAGCACGAACACAAAACGATAAAATGCAAATAAAATCCAAGGATAAAACTGTACACTGCTGAGCGCTTTCGGGTTCCAACCCTTCTTCAGATGAATATTCTATTGATCTTATAGACTTTAAATAAGACAACAGCCAATAATTCCTCAGTATTGCACCCGCCTATTTTTTAGGGCGGGTTTCATTGGGACAACTTCATTTAGTCCTGGATACCTGTGTGCCATTAATTCTATTATCCATTTAGTTTTCTCTAACTTAGTCAAATTTTTTTTATGTCACCTCCCCTGAGACTGATTATCATTTTCTAAATTACCCTAAACTTAAACTCATGCCCCTCATGTTGGCTAATATGCCCAAACAATGCATTATGTTGGTTCTTAATCCTGATGGCTGACAAGTGTTGCAAAATCCTCACTTTAAACATACAGTTTGTCTTTCCCACATAAAAACTTGAGCAGTGTTGACAGTCTGCTAAATAAATAACATCTGTTGTCCTGCTTGTGGCTTTTGCTTTAAAATGGTACTCCTTTTGCGTAACTGGTTGCTTAAAGTGTGTTGCTTTATTGATGTAACTGCAAGCTTTACAAGACCCACAGGATGAGGTCCCTACTCTCTTCATAACCTGTTTTAATCTGGGTCCCCTCTCCTGCCCCAGAATATCCTTTAAGTTCTTATGCCTCCTAAAGCCAAACAAAGGTTTGTCTCCTGTATATCCTTTCAAACTATCATCTGTCCTAAGAATGTTCCAGTTATTCCTTACTATCTCACAAACCTCTTGTATATCATTTCTATATGTAAACATAATTCTGGTGGGTTGTCAATCCTTATCCAAAGTGCTAACTACGTTATATACCTCCCTTCTGGTGTACTTTCTCAGCAAAGGAGCCATCCTTCCTTCTCTATAGGCTTCTCTCCCATTTGTTACACCTTTAAGTTTTATTATAACCCCTGTCCTGGAGATGTCCCTCCAGACACATTACCTCTTCCTCAAAGTCTCTTCACTCTGTACAGATCCTGGATGCCCTGCACAACTGTCCTTTTACAATATTACCAAAAGTATACCTCAGGTGCATGCTGTCATATCTCAATAAGCTATTCTTCCAACATTATTTTCTATATAATTTTGTCTTAGAACCTTCTCAGTCTTGCTTGATTCTCACATCCAGGAAATCTCTGTCCTGGAGTGGGAAACTGAAAACCGGAGAAAAGTAGTAGTAGTCTCTAAATACGCTATAAACTCAAACAATTCCTTTTCATCACCCTTCCATAAAATACACATCATCCACAAAGTGTCTGTACATGCCTATCTTCTCTCTCTACACGTTGTGTCCATCCAGTACAAATAGTTTCTCCCAAAAGGATAACACCAAATTTGTATAAGTATTTGTACAGGGGGTACCCATAGCTAACCCCCTGTGCTTGCCTGTTAAAAATCATTGAGGCACATAAAGATGTTATTCTCCAGAACCAACCTTAACAAATGGGTTACCAAATCCTTACATCTTGTCTCAACTGCCCACAGATCACTCAGTAATAGATCTATGGCCCTTATCCCATAGTCACTAATGATGACCATGAATAAGTTTTGTATGTCCAAGGTCACCATAACATATTCACTTCTCATCCAAACCTGCTTGAACTCGCCTAAAGAAATTAAAAAATGGCTGGTATCCCTTCTACCATCCCCACATAGGGCCTGAATGTGGTTTCCAACCATATAGAGATGTTCTCAGTAGTCCAGCCTCTTACTGATACTATGGACCTGAGTGGAGGGTCCCTCAGATCCTTGTGTATCTTGGGAAGGGCTTTAAACAGTGGGATAACTGGGTGTTCAATCAAGAGGAACCTAAAAAGGTCCTAAGTCATCAAACCTTGTTCCATGATGCATTTCAAATTATTCTGTACTTTCTTCACAATGGAATTAACTGTTACAGGTGAAATGAGTTTTGTAAGTACTAGTGTCATATAAAAACTTTTTCAATTTATCATGATATACATCCCTGTCCAGTACCACCACAGCTCCTCCTTTATCTGCCTGTTTGATGACCAAACTAGTGTTCATCTGTAAACCATATGCTGTTCTCTGTGAAGACGTTAAATTGTAAAACTTTTTATTCCTATCCGCTTGCAGATAGCTTATGAAATCCTGCTCACAGCATTTAATGAACGTTTGCGTGGTAGCACAAAAGGGGGGCACAAAACTACTAGGTTGCCTTAACACCTGTGGTCATGATTGGTTGTTGTTGGCATACATCTGTTTCAGCATAACATTTCTACAAAACAACACCCATAACTAAGTCATTATAACAACTCTCTCTACTTGGGACAAATGTTAAACCCTTGTTTAAAACGCATAACTCATCTGCTGTAAAGTATATGATGAGACAAATTATACACAATGTTATGGGTTTCATTGGGACAAGTTCATTTAGTCCTGGATACCTGTGTGCCATAAATTCTATTATCCATTTAGTTTCCTCTAACTCAGTCAAATTTTTTTATGTCACCTCCCTTGGATTTTATTCGCATTTTATCATTTTGTATTCGTGCTGCTGTAATAAGTATTAAACGTTTTATCAGTGGTGATCTACAGTGAGTTCTCTGCATGTCTGCCAATGTCCCCTCCTTTAGCTTCCAGGCTGGAAGTCAAGTTGCTCCAAAAATGTGTCCTTCACATTAGACAACCAAGGAAACCAGTGCCTCCTCCATGGGATTTCAATTTTGTCCTGGAGAAACTTACCCTAACCCCCTTTGAACCAGAATTTTTGTCCTGGAGAAACCTACCCTAACCCCCTTTGAACCAGAAATAATATCTTCCTTGCAACATTCTACATGGAAAACCAGTTCTTCTAGTGGCTATTTCCTCTGCCAGAAGGGTCTCTGAGGTGCAGGCCCTTATAGCCTCCTCTCCCTTCAGTGTTTCATAGGGACATTTTCTCTTTGGACTAACCCATCCTTTATACCCAAGGTGGTTAATGAGTTATTCTTGAATTAGTAAGTAAACAAGTGGAAGCACTCGAAAGTCACAAGTAAAATCAAAAGAAATGCTATGATTATGGAGACTGCAAGCACGAACTGAATAATATATTCACTTTATTCTACACGCAAATAAAAAAGCCACGTGAATGCCTTCAATACAACCATGCGTTTTCGTCCACACAATTCAGACTTCATCAGCTTATTATTCTTGAATTAGGCTATCAATCTCCCTACCTTTTTTTCCCTCCCCTCAATCCTTTAGTGAGAGGATTCTTCACACTTTGGACGTACATAAACAACTCGGATACTACTTGAGCAAAACTAAACCTATCCATAAATCCTAGAGATTGCTTCTTTCCTATCACCCATGGGCCCTGGGCCAACCCATTTCCAAGCAGACTATTTCTTTTTGGATTTCTATAACTATCTTTTTCTGTTATTTAGCCAATGGAAAGGATCTTTCCTCACCTGTAAGGGCACATTGCACGAGGGCAGTGTCCTCCTCTTGGGCCTTCTTTAAAGGATTGGGCACAGCCTCTATCTTGGAGGCAGCTACCTGGTCTTATGTTCATACTTTCACCAAGCACTGTAAACTGGATGTTATTTCTAGGCCCAGAGCTATTCTCCATGGCTTTATGGAAAATGCTTCTGCACCTTCTCCTAGTTTCTCTTCTGCATGAGCTTTTGCATTCTCCCTCATGTTATGAATACTTTGGGATTCCAAAAGTTCATAAGGACGTGTTAACCCCCCCCCCCTTAGGGTTATAACTGCAGCTCATGATAGTACCACTTATCCCCTGGGGGTTTTCATAGATAGGTTATTGAAAAACACTGCGACATCCATAGATTACTTAAGAGATTCTTGGGATTTTTTTGTCCAGAATTAAACATAAATGGTTTAGTCACAGTTGTTTTTACTACAATGGATGATGTTCTTCATGTTTCACTGTTGCAGTCATAACCTGTGGCTTATCCCTGCTGTGGTAGCCCTCAGCCGGCCCGAGTACCAGAGTCGGTGTTTTTCTTCTGCGTCAACTGCTGTCACTTGCTGGCTGTCGTCAGGTCATCAATACTATAAAGGGAGGCAGCCAATGTCATTACATCAGTCTTTCTTGGCAGAAGCAGTTCGCAAGTGTGCCAGCTGGTCGCTATCAGTGTTCAAATTACAGCTGAAAACGTCTAAAGCCAAGTACCCCATTGGGGATCCTTTTTTCTTGCACTAACTGATGTCTGAAAAAGTTAACAATTGTCTCGCCTGTGGAAAGCAAATACCACACCGAGACTTCCATTCTTACTGTGTCACTTGTTTAGGCCCAGATCACGACGTCCCCCATTGCCGCTTCTGTGCCCTGTTTAACTTGAGAACCATTCGTCATAGAGCTCTTTTTGTAGCCAGGTATTTTCGTCTTCAGTCTCCATTTTCTGAAATGGTGTCCATCAGCCAACAATCCTTAGACTTTCCAAAAAAATTAAGGATAAAGACAGACCATACAAGGCTAAGCCTTCTGATGACTTTACCGTTAAGCAGGTCATCAGTTCTCCGGAATTCAGTGAAGCGCCTTGGCAGCCCCTGATGCCTGATTAGATACCGTCACAGGCCTCTACGGAGACCCTTTTGCAGTCCGGTATGCTGCAGAAATCTTCATTTTCCGAGCGTTTGGTTGTCTCTGCCTCGGTTGAGTCCGGAGGTACGATGCAGGCACCAGCTTCCGAGAAGGTCTTTCACACTACCAAATCTAGACAAAAAAATGACGTCTTTTCCACAGATTACAGTTTCTCTCAGACTGATGGATAATCTTAGGCATAGAGGCAAGGCCACTCCTAAGAAAATTACTTCTAGCCACCATTTTTCCCCCTCCTCCACCACCCCAAGCTCAAATGCTTAAAATGGCAGAGTATCTTATCACTCCTATCAGGGGTAGTCAGGCCGCACCTTCTAAAAGAAAAGAGACCCTTCCCCTGAAATACTGACAGAACAGGATTCTGAGGAGTCTGATTATTCAGATTTTGAAGAGGAACAACCTCCTACTGCTTATGAGGATTCAAATGCAGAGGAATCCATTCCTTCTGCCTCCCCACCAGAAGATCTTTCCTTTGGAGAAACCCTTCACACCCTCAGGGAACATTTCCACTGGGAATCCCAGGACTTCCCTCAGTCTAAGAAAAGACTAAGAGTTTCTAGATCTGCCCCAGCACATACCCTTGGCCATCCCCCCTATCTTAGAAGTGGTTGATGTCTTCCATGAATCCAGCTCAACTCCTGACGCCCTCCTGCCTGCTCCCAGGAAACCTGACCGGTACTACAGAGTACCGGTCTCTCACAAATACCTGTACAGAATTCCTGCTGCAGACCTGGAGGTTATTACACCGGGACCAAAAGGAGCTAGGGCTAGTTCTGCAAAGAATCCTACTCTTTCTGACAAGGACTCCAGAGCTCTGGACAGATGGGGTAAAAATGTGTACACCTTTGCAACCTTGGGTATCAGAGCACTCAACTGTCAGTTCCACGTGTTAAAATGTCAACACCACACTTTGAGACTATTAAAACAAAAGATTTCAACCTTTCCAGACCGTGCCAGTTCGAGAGAGCTAGCAGATTTACTGCACTCTACTTGTCAAGTGGCTAAACACTCTCTACACTGTGGATATAATGTCCTAGAAGCCTCAAGCAGGACAGCAGTGTCAGGATCTGTCATTAGAAGACATGTATGGTTGAAGGAACAACCTCTCCCTGATCATGTCAAATCTAAATTACTTGATGCACCATTGGATAAGGACCGCTTGGTTGGAGAAAAAGCAGAAGAGGTGCTTAAAAAGATGGAAGACAAAGCAAAATCTATGTAAACAATAAAAGCTTCAAGTGCAACCTCCTAGGTTCAGCAGGAATTTTCCCTCAAAACACTGGCCTTTCCTGCACGTAGCAGACTGGGAAGGTAAGCCCTGCAGGGACAGACCACCCAGACTCCTATCCCAGGGACAGCAGAGAACCAAACAGTAGACTGTTTCCAGTCCAAAGACAGGGAGTTCTACGCCATCCCTATATGGCAAATGTTGTCAATGACTCCCTCTCCCACCTCTACTTTCTTCACTCACCAAAAACTAGGAGGAAGGCTCTCCCTTTGCAAAGAGAAGGGCTTTCTGTAACAAAGGACCAATGGGTCTTAAAAGATAATTTCTCAGGGATACAAGTTCTCCTTCAATTAACTCCCAATTCCAAGAGGGTACCCAGACCTACCTCCAAATCAGTGGGCAGAGGCATTGAAACAAGTCCAAACTCTCCTATCCCAAGCGGGAGTAAAACCTGTCCCCTCGGATCAAACAGGCAAAGGCTTTTATTCCAGACTATTCCTTGTTCCCAGGAAAGAGGGCACTTTGGCGCCCCATCCTGGATCTATTCATTCCTAACACTTTGCAGGTGGTCCCCAAATTCAGAATGCTAACTTTGCAGCAGCTGCTGCCTATGCTGACAAAAAATGCTTGGTTAGTTACCCTAGATTTAAAAGATGCCTACCTCCACATCCCCATAAGGGAATCCTGCAGGAAATTTCTTCACTTCAGAGAAGGCTGACAACACTTTCAGTTCTCTGTGCTACCCTTTTGGTTTATCTACTGCTCTTAGGGTATTCACCAAATGCTTAGCCCCGGCCATAGCCTTTTGCAGACAGAAAAATATACAAATTTACCCTTATCTGGATGACTGCTTCATTCAGGCAGAGTGCAAAGAAAAGCTCCTCAAGGACCTCCTCTTTGTCAAAACCCTCCTAACCTGCTTAGGGTACATCAATGAGAAGAAATCAAAGCAAACCTTCTCCAGGGAGATAATCTTTCTGGGGGCACTGCTGCATCCCAAATGGCCTTCCTATCCCCAGAGAAACGGAGCTTCCTACCTCTGTTTTACACAGTTGGGTTCCAAAAGTCACCTCACTGTGAGGAAGTTCCTGCAAACCTTAGGGTACATGGCATCCTGCATCCTTCTATATCCTCTGGCCAGGCTTCACATGAGAAAACTTCAGTGGTACCTAAAGAACCTTTGGTGTCCACGCTCTCAGCCTCTAGAGACCTCTCTACCTCTGATCCCTTGTACAAGGTCCGAGTTTCTGTGGTGGGCAAGGGCCTGTGCCCAGAAGGGTCTTCCCTTCACCCTCTGCCCAACCAGGCAGACCATTACCACTGATGCCTCCGACATAGCTTGGGGCACTCACCTAGAAGGCAGGTGCACCCAAGGTCTTTGGGATGCCCAGCACCTTCTCTTACACATCAATCAGAAGGAAATGATGGCAGTACAGAAGGCTCGGACATCCTTCAAATCCCATCTCAAGCCAGGGGTTCTCCTCATCAAAACAGACAACAATACAGTAATGTGGTATATCAACAAACAGGGAAGGGACCCAATCTTACCCTCTGTGCAGGCTAGCCATGAACCTCTGGCTGAAAGCCTCTTCCATGGGACACCTGATAGCACAATACCTACCAAGGCTCAACAACACCGTGGCAGACCACTTGAGCAGAAACCTGCTGGACCCCCATGAATGGCAGCTCCACAGAAAAATCTTTTTGCGAATCACTTGGGCGTGGGGGACTCTGGAGGTGGATCTGTTTGCTTCGCATTTGAACCATCCACTGAAACAATTCTGTACCAAGGAGTATCGCCACCTAGCATGGAAGGTGGATGCCTTGACCTTCCCCTGGAACACCCTTTTTGTGTACATATTCCCTCCTCTGCCTGTTTTTTCCCCAAGGTTATACAGGGATGACAAAAAGCCATCATTATTGCTCCAGATTGACCCAGACAACATTGATGCCCCTTACTGTGCAGCCTGACCTTGCAGCCTCCCAGGCAGCTTCCCCTGATATCAGACCTCTTAACCCAGACCTGCAGACTCTCAAACTATCAACATGACTAATACTCTAAAGGCAAACAAGGGGCCCCTGTTAAGCAAACATGTCCTAGACATCATCACAGAGGTCAGAAGGCCCATCACTAGAAAATCCTATGCAGGAAAATGGAAAAGATTCTGCTCCTGGAGCCAGCCCAGAGGGAGCAATACCTCACAACCTTCCATCCCTCTTATCCTGGATTACCTAGCGGAGCTACTTAATAGTGGCCTGCCCTTCTCTTCTATTAAAATCCACACCTCAGTCATTTCAGCTCATTTTGATACAGAACAGCCCCTGTTTTTCCATCCTTTGATTAAACAATTACTCAGAGGGGCTTCCTATATCAGACCTCCCAGAAGGCCACCCATTCCAGCCTGGGACCTGAATTATGTTTTGGAAAAACTAACTTTACCACCCTTCGAACCTGCTGCTTCAGCAGAACTAAGGTACCCCTCCTGGAAGACTGCTTTCCTCCTAGCTATCCCCTCAGCCAGAAAGGTTTCAGAGGTACAGGCGCTGATGGCCATTGAGCCCTTCATCATCTTCCCTGCAGACAGGGTCTCCCTGAGGACCGATCCCTGCTTTATGCCCAAGGTGATATCTGATGTAACTCTCAACCAGGCCATACATCTTACTCACCTTCTTTCCTAACCATCAAAACAAGGGGGAAAGAATTCTGAACTCGCCAGATGTGCACAGACAGCTCAGATACTACCTGGACTGTACTAAACCCTTCAGGAAAACAGATCAACTTCTTGTCAGTTTTGCCCCAGGGGCGGAGTGGAAGCCCATTTCCAAACAGACCATTTCCAAATGGGTATCACACTGTGTCCATTTCTGCTACAGTTTGCATGGGAACCCCACCACAGGTCTATTCGAACCCATTCCACTAGGGCAGCCTCCACTTCCACAGCATTCCTCAGAGGAGTTCCCACTAAGGACATCCTGGAAGCTGCCACCTGGACGTCTGTCCATACCTTTACCAAACATTACCACCTACCTCTATTTTCTAAGGCTAGGGCAGGGTTTGCCTCTGCAGTTCTGCAGGGCATGCTGACCCATTCCTAGGTCTCTTACTAAGCCTACCGCCCCTTTCCTCAGCTTTGGAGTCCTTGAACCGTCAGGGATGAAAGTGCTCAATAAATTGGAGATTCTTTGTTTTTTATCTTGTGCTCTGGATTTCTACTTTGGTTGCACATGATTTTGCTAGCGGCCACAGTCTACCCAGTTTTTTTTAATTTTACTGGTCTCTGTGTTGTGGGTTTTTTTTTTTTGCTTTAACTGTTTGTATTAATTAATACTTGAATACTGCAGCATATGAATAGAAGGACATAGAACAGTTGTGTAACCATAACCATAGATGTCCTTCTCTTCTATATGCTGTAGCATTGCTTCCTCACCCTACCTTCCCCCTGCTTGTTTTCTCAGTTTATTAGGCTGGTGCTTTGCTGCGTTCGGTTATGAGGCAGGTACGTGCTGACGTCCCCTTTATACCCGACTTTTCTTCATGTCCGACCCATGCTAACTGATGTGTGGCATCGCATGTACCTTACAGTAGCATTTAGACTTTGATATACTAGCTGGATGTATGAGTCAGCCAGAGTCAGACTCTACCATGTTATGAATACTTCAGCATATAGAAAGACATCTATGGTTATGGTAAGATTTTATGCAACTATTCTTTAATCATGTTTCCTTTTTGCTGTACTTTTGTCAAAAGCATCCCCTTCTGCTTTGACTGCATTTTTAACCAATATTGGTCATGGCTCCTTTCTAAAGGTTAGGTTAGGACCATGAATGCAGTTTGCCTTCTTTAATAAATCCTTCTGTGGAATATCACTCCAATTGCTTTTTTGATGCCTTTATAAAGTTGATGTTACAACTGCCTCATGTACACAGACAACCCTCTCCTCCTACCACCAAACACTAATACGTGCGAGAGATGCAATTATACAGCCAAACTTGAGGCGAAGTTCTCTCAACCCAAGACTGGATCAGACAGTCAAGAGGAGAAGGGAAATGCATGCATCACACCACCAGTCTCACATAGACCCATTAAACCAGCACCGGCAAAAAACACTCATAAATACATGAAAGCATGCTTGGAGGCTCTAAATAAAAATCTGCAAAAGCAGCAGAGACCTCCAAAGCAGACATCCAAGCAACCTCCACCCCCCCATGCAGACATCCAAGCAACCTCCACCCCCAACGCAAACCATGAAACACACACTTCACAAAACCAGTGTGCCACGCAATCACAGCCCTTAAGGCAAAATAACATACCCAGCATACTAGTAGTAGGTAACTCCTATAGTCAGGCACACTGATGTCCCACTCACTAGGCTGAATAAGGAGAAGGTTGCTGTGAACTGCCTGTCTGGTACCAGGATCCACCACATAACAGAAGCACTTGGGTCACTCCAGAACAAGCACAAATACGACTTTGTCTTTGTCCATGTTGGTGTGAATCACCTGAGCCGTACCTTCCTGGACTACATGAAGATACATGGAAGAGCTTTCTGATCACGTAGCCTAGACCGGTATGACCCTGACTCTGAGTAGCATCCTGCCCTCACCAAGACTGATACCACGGTATAAAGAAAAAATTATCCATTTCAACAATTGGCTAAATTTCTGGTGTCATTCAAAGGGGGGATCCAGTGCGTGTCCACCTGGGATGACATGCTCGACAAGTCACGCTGCTTCGCTAGAGACTGCTTGCACCTGTCACCCTTAGGCTTTTGAATACTGGTCAAGGCTCTTGCCACCCCCATAGTGCCTTTTTTAGGCAAGGCTCAACAGACAAAACCCACCGCCGTAAATAGCACAAGTAACAAAAAACTGAGGGTAATGCTACTCCATGCCAGAAGTTAAAACCTCAAAATGCAGGCACTCGAGGCACTCCTCAGTATGGAGAAAATCGATATATGTGCATTAACAGAAACCTGGTTTAAGTCTCCAGAGAGCCACCCCAGCACTATCGGGCTACAACTCTTACCATACATTTTGGCCACAGAACCCAGACCGAAATACAAAAGATGGGGGCATATTCATATTCATCGAGGATACCCACACCTCCATGTTAGTGGCACAGCACAATGCTTCAGAGATCATCCACGTGCAACTAACAATGGGCAAAACTACAATTCAAATTGTAGCTTGCTACAGATCACCCACCATGTCCCAGGACCCCTATTCCGCATTTCGGGAAACATAAAGGTCCTACCAAACACCCTAATATTGGGTGATTTCAGTTACCCAAACATTAACTGGGAGAACTACTCAAGTACTAACTCCCTTGCCCAACATTTCCTAGAATTTATAAACTCAAACTGCCCTGGATCAACTGGACAACACTCTCACCAGAGGTGACATATTGGACCTGGTCATCACCAACATGGGCGACCGGTGTTCCACACTGGAGGTCATCCCCTCGCTAGTTAGATCTGACCATAAACAAATCACTTTGGATATCCACATTCTGCCCCCACCTCCGGACAAGGAAACCACCGTGAAAAACTTTTCAAAAGCAAACTTCACATTACCTAAGACCAAAGTGGAAAATTTCAAAGCTCCATTGCTAACTGATAAAGCTGTCCAAGCTGCAGAATCCTTTACTAATGCATTCTATGGGCACCTACAAGAATGCATGGATCGTGCTATCCCAAGCAAAACCAAGACTCAATCCTCCAACAAAAGGAAACAAGTCTGGTGGACCCCTGCCATAAACAAGCTATACAATAGGAGGAGGAAACTAGTACAGAAGAGTAAGATCCCAAGAAGGGAAGATATACCTGATCAGTATCGGCAAGAACCTACGATCCCTCATAAAATCATCCAAGGTGAGCTTCAAAAGAAAAATTGCCAAGGACTCCAAAGATAACCACAAGGCATTCTTTAGCTATGCCAAGAACAATGCTCAGATCTGTTCGGAGTTGGTGCAGAATGGCACAAAATACACTGAACCGACCGATATCGCCAACATCCTAGCAGACAGGTTCAGTGCAAACTTCACCCCCCTCACCCCCAAAAGGGCCCATAACTGTACCGGAAGAATGTAGAGCCCGTGAAATCAGACACTCTGGTTAAAACAGCCCACTCCAAAGCCAAAAACACAGCATCAATGGGACCGGACGGTGTCCCAGGCTGCATCCTACATGAGCTCAAAGATTAGCCACTCACCTAAACATACTGTTCAAACTCAGCCTCTCCACAGGTTACGTACCCATAGAGTGGCGCACAGCAACTGTTATTCCATTCCACAAAGGTGGAGCCACAACAGACCCCAGGAACTATCATCCTATAAGCCTCACTAGCTTGTTCTGCAAGGCTATGGAGGGCATCATTATGGAACTCATTAACATAGACATTGGGAATCTCCAAACATTGGACCCTATCCAGTTCGGCCTTAAGGGCAGATCATGCCTCCTAAACCTGGTGGACGACTTTGAGACCATTACCAAGGCTATAGACGAGGGAAAGGTGGTACACACAGCCTACCTAGACCTCGCAAAGGCCTTCAACACCATTCCCCATTCTGGTATTATAGACAAGCTCACCAGCCTGAACATAAACCCCTACGTTATAAGATGGGTTGCCAACTGGCTCCTGGACAGAACCCACATGGTGAGAGTTGTGGGAGCTAGGTCCAACTCTAAACCGGTTACAAGTGGTGTTCCCCAGGGCTCAGTCCTAGGACCCCTCCTGTTCAGCATATACTACTCAGAGGTACAGGCAAGCACAGGAGGACTATGGCTGACCAGGTTCACAGACTACTGCAAACTAGGGGCAATAATTGACTCTCCGGCTGACACAGACATCCTCCAAAAGGGTCTCACTGAGACTGATACCTTGTGTCAATATGGCCTAAAGCTAAATTCCAAAAACGTGCATAGTTATCCCCTTTGGAAAAAACAATGTACCCACAAACTACCACATAGGTGGTAGTCCCCTAAATACGGAAGACTTAAGGGATCTGGGGAACCAAGCAGATGGTAATCTCTCCTTTTGATAATCACATTGCCATAGTGGTTAAAAAATCCTATGTGGCCCACCTAATCACAAAAGGGTTCACATCCAGATCAAAAGAGGTCATTGTGCCCCTCTACTCATCAGACACATCATACAGTACAATGCCACATTTGTGATGTATCTTACAAGACACCTGTATAGCTGGAAAGATCACAGAAGTACCTCACCAAGAGGATCACTGGCCTCAAACAGATGCCCTATGCAGCCCGACTGAAGAAACTCCAGCTGTACTCTGTTGCATACCGCCTACTCAGAGGTGATCTCTGCCTGACATACAAGGCCATGTCCAACCCAGAATTGATGGACATGCTCCACCTAAAGAAAACCTTATCCCCTCGAGCCACACTCTCTAGGGATCTAAACCTCACCACAACAATAAATAGGACATGCAGGAGGGATAGATTCCTGTCCCAGAGACTCCCCATGCTTTGGAACAAGATTCCAGTCTACATTAGGCAAAGCTTCTCGCTAACACTCTCCAAGAGAAACCTTGGCAAGTGGATGGGAAACCAAGTTTACCCCGGAGATCACTTCATTGGCTCTGCTGGACAGAGGCACAGGGAACTAATCTAAGGGGCGGCGAAAGCCAACACATTCTGGCTAGGCTTATAAATGCCTTCGGGCAGATAGCCTAGTACCTACCTATGAACCTATGCTGTTCACTCTCTCCAACTTCTCTGGTACTGCAGAAAACTATATTTTCTCTTCATGGTGTATCTTCTAGATGTACCATTTTCTGGAAAAATTTAATTTTATTTCACAATTTCTGTTATGATTTCCTTCATTTCAATTTCTGACTTCAAACTTAGCAGTTAATCCGATTACTTCTACTGTTTTTCCAAATGTTTGTTTGTACTTGCATAGCTTTCAAAAATCCCCACTTATTTTAAACACATGTATAGCTGGTCTATCAGCCACCTTACTAACCCACCACCTGACTTTTACCCATGTAGGGCTGGGGCCAGTGTGGAGTTTAAGGGTGTCTTTGGGGGGATAGCGGACTACTTGCTTTGGAGAGTTATTTTCTTTATGATTTACCCATTCCACTGCCCCCCTACCTTGTGTTTGCTGCCTCATACAAATGTTTCTGCCCTCTTTCAACCACACATGCCCTCAAGGAGGATAATCAGCAAACGTCTGCCTGTCGCTCTTTGCCAGCTCCTCAGATGCTAAGACACTAATCGAACCCACTAGCAGCAAGATCCTCAGTCCTGGAGATCCTTCCACCAACACTCCAGTAATGTCTACTCTTGTAATTATAAATATCTTGCTAGGGTGTAATTTAATATTGTCTAGCAGACACCCATACAACAAATGGGACTTGCACTGGTGTCCTGGGTGAAACAACATAGTCTGTATTTAAGTGAAATGCACGCTCTCACTGGCTCAAATGGAAGGTTTTATGCTCTTGCACCAGTCCTGCACCCTTTAATACTTGACTTGCCCTACCTTTAAGTGTTTTCATCTTCCACTTCCTCCTTGCTATTCTCCTCTTTCATATATTTCTTAATTAACTCTTACCTACAATGGTGTGTGTATCCTACTTCGTGTACTGTAGAAGTGTTGCACATTGTTAGTCTTTATATTTGAAATGTTAGTCTTTACCTCTGGTTTTGATTTGTTATATATTGTTGGCCTTTACGTTTGATTTATCTACAGTGTATGTTTTTTTTTTTTTAACCAAACTATTCCCTCATCCTATTTTTCTGTAACTTATTCTTATTACTCCTTCATGTTTGTTATGAATCTTTGCAACTGTTAAATCCTGCCACATAACTATGTTCATGTATTAACTGTGGAGCTTTTCTTCCCGAGCCTGCACTGAAAATGAGCTCTTATTGGCCCAGTGAACTATCCCAGTAAACAAATGCTAATAAGTAAATATGAAGGGTGAAGATTTAACACCTCTTCTTTTTTCTCCCAGGAAGATGGAGAATTTTGTATGGTACAAATAGTCACCAGAATTTATTGTGATCATGAGAATACATATTTTCTGTTCATTGGTTCCTCCCACCCCTCTGAGAATATTGATTTCTTGAAAGCAATTACCCTTATTGGAGAATTACACATTGACTTTGATAGTAGTCCTCCTACCATGCAAGGAATTTAGTGCGGAATTGAGGTTGACAGAAGCCAAGTGGTTGACCTTTTTTCATTCTAATATTTCTGATGGTATTGTGAACTCCCAGGGTATGACCCAAGTTTTGCTAGCTCCAGTATCAAGGAAGGCAGTTTGTGTAAAGTTCCATGTAAAAGACCTGTACTACACCTAGAAAATGGATTTCTCTACTGTTGCTTTCAGCCTCCTTACAGCGTAAGAAATATTTCCTCTAAGTAGTATATTGATCCGACAAGGCAAAAAAGTTAAGTAGGTATGGAATGTTTTTTTATTTTTATTTATTTTTTACACATTCAGTAACTTTAGCTTTTATGAACTGTTAATTTCTTATGCATAGGTTCATACCAAAAGTTATCTTTGAGTCAAGTATAGGAAACTTTTCAGAAGATGTCTGAAAGTGAAAAAAGGAAGATGGCCCACATTTAAAGTGCATAAGTCCCTGTCAGTGGCTATTTCTGGGTGAGTCATACTAGTTGTAATCAGTGAGAAGACATATGCACAAGTCATCCAGAATCTTTAAAATATCACATCCCCTAGTGATTAAGGTTTGCTTTTTGATCAGCCAACTGACAACGTAGTTACCAGTTTTAGAAGGGGTGACACTGGTTCATCCTTCAGGAAAATGTACCATGCTTCTTTCCCCTCAGTTTCATCTATAGTGATAATGATCTGTCTCACTTACTGAAAGGAAAGTGTAATAACAGTGTAACTCCTGCAGGTGATTGCGCTGTAATTAATTCCCTTTTCCCCTACCATTGGCAGCTGGTGGTGTTTGTTATATTATACATTCATTCATTCTCTCTCTCTCTCTCTCTCTCTTGTGCCCGCACACACACAGTAGCTCAAGGTTATATAACGGTCTTTCGAAAACATCAGACTCGTTGCATTCTTTATACTCCTCCTGTCTGGTTTACAGACATTTTTACTGAGATCACTTTTTTCTCAAGACTATACAATGACTATCACCAGCTCTCATAGCTAATACTCCTATTCCAGGTTTTCTAGTTCTCATATTGTCGACACAGTGATGAACACTAAATTTTACAAGACAAGAAACTGGCGGTCATAACAGTGAAGGTGCTACTGCCATAAATATATGAGGAACCCCATGTGACAACTGTGAAACGTGAAACATGTATACACACACTATTCAGCTAAGGTCATCTCCCATGAAACTTCTTTAGTTTTAAATAGATTGTTTTCAGATCTTCTGTTTTGATCCCTGTTTTGATCCCATGTCTCAAAGTGCTTACCAAATGTTTTTCATTGGGGTATGCATTTCTCATGAAGCAAAACATATAATGGTCTTTTATCTGAATAGTTGTCTGTTTGCCCAGTTTGTAAGAGCTGTTATTGGAGTACATCTGCATGAAGACTTCATTTATATGGTTCTCATGAATTGTAGTAAACTACTGACATTGAAGTAATCAGAAATTTCTTGTAATCCCTTCTGAGTGCAGCTATTACCTCATAGGATAATAGAACGTATAGACCAGTTGAGTCACGAGATCATTTATAATTTGCTAGTGCCCACTGTTAGTACTGCACCCCTCTTTAAAAGAAGGGTAAAGCAGGTCAGTTCTGGACTGAATTTATGGATATGCATCCACTCATCCAGGTTTAAATTGAAGGATGCTAGTATTTTACTGTAACTTGCAGGGAAAGTCTGTTTTAGAGGTGGTAAGGCACTTGGTAATTTCCCTCCTTTGTGACTTGTTAGGGTTTCTTTGCCCTAGCTCCTGCTTACACCTATCAAGGGTACCAGAATTTGTCAGGGATTTGGGATGCATGATTCGACTTAAAAACGGCCTAGTGGTCATTGGCTTTTGATCCTGTTTATGTGCTGATGGAGATGCAAGTTCCTAATCTGGTGTTAGTAAAGCTATTTGAAAAACTACACAAGAGCAAGGAAGATGAGGGATGGGGTGTGTGCCTCTGGTATGAAACACAAGGCATAGATAATCAATTAAATGGATAGTGCTTAAAGTCTCTCCTGGTCATTCAAGGACATTAGACCAACAATCTTCTTGGTTAGGAACCTCTGGGGCCTTTCCACTTATGTTTAGAAAGGCAAGTCCTAAAGTGGACATTTTACTTTGGTCTTAATAAGGTTGTATGCAGAGGGATGCCACCTTAACTATGTAGGTTTGGTCTTTCAGTTGGTAATCCACCTCACTAGGGTATGTTGGGCATTATTAGGCATCTGTGTAAATGTTCATGCCCCATGGATGTAGTATTTTCAGTCTTGGACCTTCAGTATGTGTTCGTCTGTGACATTAGGAGGTTTAAGGGATTTGGGAATTTGTTGAATTAAGATATTTTTCAGAGCTAAACATTAAAGTTTTGCAAAATAGGGGGACTCTCTCAGAACAAGAGGAGAAACTACAGAATGGTAAACCGAAAATAAGTGACTAATTGATAATATGCATGAGTTTAGAAAGGTGACTGTTAAGCAGCTGTTTTTGATTACTCTGGAGCACAAACATTTAGCAGAACGACTCTGAGAACATAAAGTAAAAAGGGCTGTCACCAAGCATAGGGAGCCTATTACAAGGAAGATAACTATGGATCTTGTAGAAGTATTAGCATTATTTTGGAAATTCTATGAAAGTCTGTATGAATCTAAGAAATATGGAAATTAAGAAAAGATGCATATGGAAATGTTTATGGAAGAAAATTATGCCAAGGCTAGAGGGAGAGGAGGCTCAATTACTAACAGGATAGGGGGAGGTGAGATCAAACTGGTGATGTATAACCAATCTACAGGGAAGTCCCCAGGATTAAATGGTATTCCTGTGGAAGCTTGGAAGCTAGGAGGGAAAAAACTGATGAAGATCTGGAAGGTTTTGTTTAACAGTATTTTAAGAGAAGTGCCAACAAAAGAAAGCAGTGGTAGATGTAATATCCAAAGAGAGTAGAGGTCCATCAGCTCTTGTTTCATACAGACCATTCAATACTAAACCATGATTATAAAGTGTTTGTTTATGGTTGCTAAAAGAATGGCAAAAGTGATGCCAAAATTGATAGATATGGATCATCGTGCTTTTGTGGAGGGGAGGAAAATATTTGACAGTGATGATCCAGAGCGAAGCAGAATATAAGAAAATACCACTGTTGCTGGTGGGTCTTGATGCAGATAAGTCATTTGACAGAGTAAGCTGGGATTTTATTAGCAGAGCAGTGGAAGCATTTGTATTCCCTGATAAAATTATAAGGATGATTAGGGTATATTGAAGGGCCGGAGGCGAAAATTTAAGTGGGTGGGGCCTCTCTGATAATCTCTGCTTGAGCATAGGAACCAGGCAGGGGTGTCCTCTCTCTCCCCTTTATTTGCACTGTGTTTAGAACCAATGGCAAAGAAAATAAAGGATTCAGAAATTCAAGGATATAATTGGTATGGTAGTCAAGAAAAGCTGGCTGTATTTGCAGATTACATTATTTTATACCTGACAAAACCAGAAAGGGACATTACAGTGCTGTGGAACATATTGAGACAGTTTCAAACCTTTTTGGGATACAAAATGAATGAAGCAAAAACAAAAGCAATAGTGGTAAATTTATGTAGCCACATACAGATTGGTTCAGCAATATCCATATTTATGGGGACATGATAAAATGAAGTATTTAGGAGTATGGATCAAAAGTGATACTGGTGTTGCGGCTAAGGGATATGTGGGATGAGACTAAGCAAAAGATAATACAAAAACTGAGAAAATGGAAGCTCTGTGTTATATGGATTGTGATAAGATGTGAGCAGTTAAAATGTTTAGTCGCTTCAGTCTTGTACACTGGTTTGGCATATTTTTATCACATAGAGGAGAAGTTGTATGCAGTTAATAAAGAGCTGAAGGATTTTATCTGGGAGGGGAAGACTGCAAGAGTTAAGTGGGATAAACTTGTTCTTCCAGTAGAACAGGGCAGAGTGTGATTACCCTAGTTGAAGGGGTATGTCAGAGCAATGTAGTTAAGGCTACTATACATAACACAAGCAGGAAACTATAATTCAAAGTGGAAAGAGATGATGAAACGGGGGAAGCTCAAGTAACAGGGAGAGACTGGGATATTGGATGCAGACCTTTAAGGAGAACAATAATCATACAGAATATTATATTCATAAAGTAGTAGAAGGCCTTTTAAGAACTAAGTCAACACGGTAATGGAGAAAGGAGATTCTGCTGATAGAAATGACTGCAATTAGGGATACAGACAGTGGTCAAGAGGAGGCAAGATTATATTGGGGAAAACTGTCAAAGGAACCAAGTTACTTGGAGCAAATAACTAGAGAGAGAAAGGTAATAGACTGGGGAAGATGCCAAGAACTTATTTGGACTGCATGCTAAAAGTTCCCTTCCATATCAAGGATTGATATCAGAGTATAGGCAAAGAGAAAGAAGTAGGGGGTCCTAAACGAAGGGACAGCACTGCTAGAGTTTTTAATAGAATCTAGAACAGAAGTTGCCATTAAGAAAGGAATAATTTGTAGAGCAAGCAAAATAATGCAGGATAACTATAAGAATCAATCGGAGGAGGTTAGGAGGAACTGGGAGAGATATTAGATGAGCAATTCACAAAAGTGATGGGGGGGATACATGTACGTCTCCCACATATGCAATAAAGTCTAGAAAATTTCAAATTTTTGCCTAAAAGTGCTTACATGGGTATTTTTATACCCTAAGCAGACTTCAAAGAATTTTTCCTCGGGTAGACAGCAAATGTTGTAGATGTGATGGGGCAGAAAGAGGCAACTGGAAACGTATATTTTCTGGGAGTGTAATTAGTTGGTAGACTTCAAAGCTTCCCTGCAGACTGCCCTGTTGAAGATGCTGAGTGAGCAAGTTGGAGTAACTAGGGGAAATGATTTTTTTGAGCTGTGATACAAACTCTAAATTACCTAGCCATGTTAAGGCCTTGCTAAGTCTAATTATGAGTCTAGAAAATGGAATTCAGAGTCTAAACCAACTTTACTAGAAGTGGTGAAGAGAGTAAGAGTTAAAACAACTGGAAATGGGATCCTTAGAAAAGGGTAGGAACAAATTACATAGGAAAATGGTAACTGTGACATGAATACATGCAGAGGAGGAATGAGGTTTAAAAGAAGGGCAGTATTTGAATGAGCTATGTAATGGTAGATTAACAATGGCTGGATATTTTAAAAATTATGTATAATGATTTCAGCTACAGTTGTCAGGATGGTTTGGAATGTATAATGTTTGCAACTGAGATTGTGTCTCTATGGTTTATTGTCTTGTATAAATTTAACATGGCCTATGTCATACTTGATAATTTAAAGATGTTTCTTGTTTAAAATATATATATATTTTTCAGAGCTTAGTGGCAAAGTTTTATACTAAATTAATCCGCAAGTATATTTATGTCTGCTGGCCTGAGTAGGTGGAACTATGGTTGAAAATTTTGGAACACTGATGGGAGTTCTTAACGCTTCAATGTAAAGTAAGAATGACTTGTTAGCTTTTGAAGCCTAAGATAATTTTAAGTTCATGAACTGCCTTACTAGCCTGATGGTAGTTTTTTGCTCCTTACTGATATTTTGTTGCAGTCTTTTACGAACTGCACATCAGGAGTGTGATTTGTTTTCTTTTGTTTGGTTTATTTAAAGTGGTAGAACACCAGGGTGATTTTTAAACTCCCCATTATATTTAGATGTAATGGGGGTGGTCACTTTTGATACTGGTACTTCTGAAGGTATTAGACCTGTACCAGTCTTTGTAGGGAACAAGGCCTCTACTAGAGAAAACCAGTAGGATAATACAACAACTGAAGGTAGGTAAGGTAGCCCCAAATATGATTTATTTTTACAGCAGCATCTCTTAAGAGGTGTTCTGTTATGGTAGGTGCCTTCACAGCATTTTGTTCTCAAGATCTTCTGTTGCCCTTCATGCTCAACACTTTTTTGCCATTTGAAAGGTATTTATTTTTTATTTATTAATTAATTATAGTTCGTACACTGATCCAGTGACCCTTTGCAGGCATTTCCTGTGTCAGACGGTAATATTACATAATCTTTATGTGCATCTCAGGTCAGAGAATGGACAGAGCAGAAAAATATAGCAACACAGAAAAAATAAGCGGCAAATTAACATTAAACTGCTTGGAATTTTTCTCTACCACTCCGTGTAAGAAGCAGCAATGTGTTTTGCACTGCAGTTGATGTTCGGAAGAACATCCTACAGTCATTTTGATATTCACGTAATAGGTGTGAACATCAACATTTTGATTTCTGCAAGTGACTGAAAATAAAATGACATTTTAGTATTCTGCTTTCTTTAGCAGATGAATGATTGTTGTTCTCTCCATTTTGATATTCATTTCCTCTGGTTCACTGACGGCATGCCACTTTGTGCTGTGATGCATGAACTCCAGTAGGAAACCATGCTTGGCATCCGAGCTTGCCAGCTTGACCCCAACTTCGGAGCAAGCACTACTTGCCAGTTTATTGATGTAGAAGAATGAAGGTACAACTGAGATAAGACCACCCACAGTTGATTAGCAAACAAAGTGCTGACAAAGCCAGTTGGGGAGGGTCAGAATGAAGAGTCGACCCTGCTTTCACATCACTATGGGAATGAAGGCTGCCTAGCCATTGCCAGCAATTACACCCAGTGGAAATTGGATAGACCTAGCAGCAGTGAATGTGCATGCTCTAGCAAGGGAATAGATGGGTAGATGCACATAAAGGAGCATGCTGGCAACCGTTCTGGCATTTCATTTTTCAAAGCTTCTGCTGAAATAGCAAGAGTTGGCGTAAACAAAAAAAATGAAGGTGGCAGCCTTGATTGCCCCTGTCTTGGACTCTGTGGCATTACAGGAGGGAGGAATTTTTTAGCAGGCAGTGTTGAGGAAAAAAAATTGAGCCCCGTTGCCTGACAGTTGGAGAAAAACAATGAAGAAAAGTCACCTTTTCAAATGTTTACATTAATAACTATTCTAGACCATCTTCTGCACTTAAGCATATCTGTTATTTCACAGCTGAATGTGAATCCTTAATTTACATAGGGGCAGCACTTCTCAACACACATATGTAGGCAGAAAAGTCCACACATAATCTTTTAAGAACAAGCTTCAATGAGTCCATTCTCTATTGTTTTATGGGGTGAAGGCTGGGATACTGGCTTCACAAGTTGTAGTGCAAGGTCTCTGTCTAATAGAGTACCCTTAAGCCATCCTGAGCTTAATTAAGAATGATGGATTCCCAAAATAGGTACATGTTAAGTCTGAGAGACGAGCAAGTTATGGACTGCCACTTAAAAACTAGGTATTTCTACTTTTTGCAACTAGATTAGTACACACTGTTCTAATTAGAGCAGAGCTCTTTCTCATTTCTTGCAATTTTACATTAACTGTGAAGATCGCATTGTTCCGACAGTTCCAGCATTACTAAGTCACACTCATTTTTCTTCCGCTGTTCTAGGTTTTGGCAGTCGTTCCTGAGAAGAAGAAACTGATCTTAACCAGGAAAAAAACACTTGTTGAATCTGAGTTGCCTGTTATTACCAACTACTATGATGCCAAACCTGGTATTACTTGCCATGGACATATTGTATGTGTGAAGGATTTTGGCTGCATTGTTCGTTTTTACAATGATGTAAAGGGACTGGTTCCCCGGCAGGAACTGAGCTCTGAGCCTGTATCTTCTCCAGAAAGTGTATTTTATACTGGGCAAGTAAGTAGTATGATTGAAAAATGTCTATTTCCTGTTTTGTTAAAATTTTAACATTCTTCAGCCATTGAAATCAATGTACTATGATAGAAATTGATGTACCTTTTCTTTTTATGCTGCATTTGAATTTTTACATGAACAAGTTACATTTTCCTTTAGCAGGGAACTCTGATGAGGAGCAGCACTAAGTGGTAGAAGGAGTGCAATGGTCATACCTCCTGCAGCCATTAAAATAATTCGGACAATCCTTTTGCTTTCATTTTAAACTCTTGACTCCTTTTTATATTAAGTGTAGTTAATAAGAAATAGCGTCAGTAGACTGCTAGTTGAAATGGGATCTTTGGGCTACATAGTGTCAGTACCCATTATTTCATTAATTTGTAAAAATCCGTAAATGAGTTGCTGACTAAAAATCCTAAAAGTATAACATCAGTAGGGTCAAAGCGCTGTATCTCAAGAATTGTTACTGTTCCCCAAGTTTGATAGTACTATTTGCGAAAACGAGTAGAACCTTAGAGCATTTTTTTTCTCTTCCTCCCAAAATGTATTGAGCTTTGAATTTAATTATGCAAGGAGGGAGATGCAGAGAACTCCTTCACCAAAAAAGTCTATCTTAATGTATGCCCGTTATAACAGAAGGGTATCCTCAAGCTTTGTAATTGTGAATGTAGAATGAGAACAGTATTTTTTTTCTCTGTGCTCTGATTTTCTTTGCTTCAGAGAATAGTAACATTAAATGGCAGCTATATAGTACCCATTGTTGGTTAAGCCCCCCCCCCCCCATGTTAACTTGTCTTGGTGTTGGTTACTTCTAGCTCTTTAGCTTAATCAGAAGGTTGTTTATTTTTATGCTATTCAGTATACTTAGAGCTGGAAAAGGATTGAAAAATAAAGGTTGTAATGCTTCTGTCTCCCAACCATAAGGTTGGCCTTTCTTTGTAGCAATGACAGTAGTTGAAATATGACCTTAGGGCAGTATAGCTAAACTTACTGGGTAGAATTAATCTTGTTAGCAACTACAATGGCTGAATTAAGGAAATTAAATTAATGTCTGCTAGACTTTATGGATGACTTCAGGAGAAGCAAGAGTCTGACACCATCTGCTCTATGCTTTCAAGTCTCTTCAAGACTCCGTGAAGTTAAGAATGCAAAACAATTGTTTGTCAAGTTAGACTTCAGAGCTGAAGATTAGTAGGCTAAATATTAATCAACTTTGGAAAAACTAGGATGAAAGAAGAGCCATTTCTTTATCACTAGGTAACCTAGATCAGAGTGGCTGTCTTTGTTTCACTAAAGTGCTGCTATTGGTACTGATGAAGCAGTTTAAATAGTCTTATCAGGTTTTTGAATTTGTATAGTCTAGTTCCATATTGCAACAGCATCCGTTTGTCTTATACCTTTCAACTTGCAAACATTGAAAACGGGTACTGCATTTCTTGAAAAGTAGGTACTGCCTGACAAAAATCTGGTTGCCTAATTAGTATAAAACTTGAATCCAAACAAAACATGCCTCCCCCACTTCTAGTAAGACTCTGGGATTGTACTCACGAACATGTATAGAAAACTGAGTGACTTGAATGCAAGCATATTATTAACATGCAAAATGTATAGATTTTAACCAATAACTGTAAAAATGTATTTCTCAGTCCGATATCTTCTGAAAAAAGGTAGATGATGTATGGGTCCTCCTTTCTTAAAATTATTGGTGTCATTGGTATTTTGTATACATAATTGTCTTCTAAATAGCTTCAAAATTGTGTGAGAGAAGTTCAGAAAATCTTGTGTGGATGTAAATTAAGGCGGAAATAGAATCATCATCTTTTGGCTTTTCCCATTTAGGGGTCGCCACAGCAGATCACCTGTCTGCTCATGATTGGCAGTGGAGTTTTACAGTGTCGAGTTGCCAGCCCGGTGCCCAACCTTCCACAGAAGACACACACACACACACACACACACACACACACACACACACACACACACACACACACACACACACACACACACACACACACACACACACACTTTAGAGTATCCAATCCACCTACAGCATGTTTTTGGGAATGCACCCCAAAAGAAATGAGTACATTGTGTAAATCTTACCTGAAAGTAGAAATGTTCCTCTGAACTAGGTAGAGTTGAGATGTCTGATTTATCTTTTTTCAGACCTATGACGTAAAGAAGTACTCTGATGCCTCTGGAGATTGTGATTTGAACGTTATTATCAGAAATGTTTGTTTACTCAGAGTAGGAATTTGTGTGGAACATGAGAAGATGGGGGAATGTCTTTATCCTGTATCATGTCAATGAAAATAGTAGGGGTCTATAAGATTGAACGTTTCTTTACTTTGCATTTGGTGAGTATTCAGTCTCCTCCTCCTCAGTTTTGCTTAGTTTTTCTTGAGCAAAGATGTTGAGCGTTTGTTCTGGTGGTCAAAGGAACTGGTTCAGGTTCAACCTTATATATGCACTTTGCAGATCTTTCAATTGGTCCTGCTTCATTAACCATAGGTACAGGAAAGCATGTTGGTTTATCGTGTTCCACAATGTAAGTGCTTTCTGGCAATTTTAACTCCTTGCAGAGCACTTGAGCTTAAATTCATGTAATTTGCCAAGTGACACTGACTTTGGACATGTTGCAAAAACAATCTTGTTGATCCAAGGACTTCTCATTTTTAGTTCGACAAGACCGAAATCCCTCTTAACTGACTTTTATAATACCAAGACGAAAAAGCCGACAACCCTCATATCACTGACATCCCAGAACACTGACTTTCCACTCCAGGTAAGTAACCGCTTGCCCAACCTGAAAAATAAATTAAAACCAAAGCAAATTAAACCCACCCACGTGGAAGGCTTCACACCCCACACCACTCCTAACTAAATATACCAACTCCAAGATCGCACTACCATGGGGGTAAGGGGAAAAATTCAACATGATGGGCAAGTGGTTACTTATCTGGAGTTGAAAGTCTGTTCCGGGATGTCGGTGTTGAGGTTGTCTTTTTTTTTTTTTTTTTTGTCTCCGTATTATGCGAGTTGGGCAAGTGGGATTTCGGTTTTGTGAAGTAGACCTGATCAGTGAGTTTTTTTGTGGACTATGGTGATGCTTATGAGAAAAATGCAACTTTAATGTTTTTATAACATTTTTGTCAAATATGGCTTTTTTTTTAATTGACATACATGTACAGTAATAGAAAAGAAAGCAAACCATGCTGACATTTCCAATTTTCTGTGCAGTATACATTTTAACAAATTTCATTCACTCCAACAGTACATAAATTGCTCAATTCCTGCCTTCCTTGGTTTCACTCCTCCTGAGCAGTATTCTGTGTGTGTTCTCTCAAATTCTATTTATTTCTATGTAATTTGCTCCTTCCCTTTTCTAAAAATCCTACACCCAGTTTTTATATCCTTTGCAATATTCGGTACTTCATTTGGTTTAGGTCGTTTTTCTGTTTTCTAGTATTTTTTTTTTCAGTACTTTTATTTTAGTTCTTCCAACTTTTCTGACAAAGTATTCTGTACAGAATTTTTTAATTCTGCCAACTCATTATCTTCCCAAAAAGCATGTTCTCAGATACTGCTCTTTCCCATCACACCTCCAACATTTGCTGTCTTCCTGAGAAAAAAAAAATATCTGAAGTTTGCTTGGGGTATAAAAGTACCTGAGCAAACATTTCTAAGCAAAAATCCAACCACCTGGCTGTTGCTGTGTAATTGAAATCTGTATAGATCCTGACATTGTTCCTTTTGTATATTGCCTTTCCATTCTCTTATTCCAATATTTTCTAACCTTCTCTGATGTATTGTTACAGTTATCATGCAATATTTTATATGCTCTACTAATTATCCAATTTTTCGATGACTAAAAACACTACCAGGAATGTTTTTTTTCATTAAGGTTAAAGTAGTCTCTAAACCCATAGTCCAAACTTTTTTTTTGTTTGTTTGCTAGCCCTTTTCTGACTTAAATTAATTTTTATAGTAGCTTTCTTTACCAGCTTTTAAAAGCTGTGATCTAAGTGATTTGTGCTTTGTAATGGTGAAGTGAAATTACAGGCAAATTTAGTCACATAGTTTATAGTAAGCTGATCTGTTGTGCTGTTATTTACAGTTGATTCTACTTTTTTATTTCTGAGAACTATAGTGATTATTCTGCTAGCAGCACACTTTCATATTACAATATTCCTTTTGTTTTAATAACCTCTGATTCCACTGAAGCTTGTGACTGCCCTTGTTTCATGTATACTATTGAAATATTGTGGGCTGTGTGGAAGCTAAGCCTGGATGCTCCTTCAACTTCATTTTCAGTGGGTTTATTATTTTATTAGGCAGAGAAGAAACCTTTTTTTAGTCGCATCTTTATTGCATCCTGCTGTAGGCATGCAGCATAAAAATATATCTGCAGCACATCTGCAAAACCATTAACAATGCAAACAGATAAGCATTCAGCAATGTAAATGGCAAAAACTTATCTTTCCTGGAGCATGTGTAAGAGTACCTATTTATACTTTAGATGCTAAGAACAAATTCAAGTAAAGTACTCATTATAAACGTATGGTTAACATGATTTTCTGACTGTATGTTTGTCATTACTTATTTGTAGATTAAAAATGGAAGAAAATGAAACTACATTATGCACTTAGAGGGTATCTAGTCAGTGTTTACTTTCAAATGAGTTTGCATTCATATGGCTCAAGTCTACACAAATGTGCTTAAGTCCCAAAACTTCAACATGTTAAATTTCATTAATCTTAATAAATTTTACATGGTAGTCATCTATGTACTTTTCCCATGAATGTTTCTTTACATTGCATGTTTTCTTACCTAAATGACATTACTTGCTGCTGTTGTATTAACTTTAGCTTCCATGTTTCTGTTAAGCTTTCTTTGCGATGAAAAACATCAGAAATAAGTGCTCGTTCTCTGTTGGTATAGTACACATCTCGGGTCTGTATTAAAACAATGAATGTTAAAAATTGCGAACGCTCAGATGAACGAAAATGCCGCAAATCGATTTTTTTTTATCGCATTACAGTGAAGATCGGAATATTTGCCCTTTCTTCACTGTAGTGTGATCTCGGAGTTGGAATATATATTTAGTGGGGGGTGTGGGGGGTGCAACCCCCCCACAATAATGTTTTCGACTTGCTGCATTTTCGCTCATCTGAGCATTTGCAATTTATAACATTGGTTGTTTTAATATAGACCCCACATCTCTACTATATCCCAGTAATGAAGTCCTCCTTAAATCTCGTTAGACATGTACATGACCAAATGTATTCTGTAATGTCCCCAATACCCCTTCTTCAAATACACCACAGTGAGAATCAGGAGTCCATCCATCCTAACCTTTTGAGTTGCAGACTAATTTGTCAGGGCACTTCTGCAGATATCTTAAATCTTGTGTGAATTTGACATTTTTGTAACAAACAAATCCACTGTCACCTAAGGTTATGTAGCTCAGTTCACCATTATGTACTGTAATACTGCTAGTCTGTCCACCAATCCCTTTATCTCTGGACTGTAACCTTTGCCTCTAATAATAGCATTTTAGGAAGAGTTGCTTCCAGATGTTCCATTAAACCTGTACACCCTGCATTGACTAAATAAACTGTCATATTTTATATAGTTTGCTTTAATGTGTTTTTTTATTTTTTTAATAGTTGACACCGTAATCTTGCATAGACAATACATAAATCATCTTTAATTGTATAATATCATAATTGAACAGTGGATCAGGAGTATTTAAACTTCCCACCCTCTTCTTGATGATCTCTTTATTCCAGGAGATTATTGGTGGTGTTGATAGACTTGCTGTTTTTAACAGATGGTGCACATTAAATACAAAAGCCCAGTTTAATTCGTAGACACAAATTCTATAATAATGTCTTATGACTCTCGTACAGTCTTACCACATTGTGTAGCCAAAGTACTTTGTGCTTGACGTACACTTGTTAATGAAGCCCTCCTTCCAGGATTTTATGTCATATGTGAGCACTGTACTACATGCAGGCTGGTCCCAAATGAGCAACCCATTTTACTTGAAGTGCTTATGTGTAGATTATGTGATTTTGTGGGTCTATATTAGAACACCGAACATTTAAAATGTCGTCTGTTCTAATATCAACCCATTTTCAGTGAACGCTGAAAATATCGAAGAAGCCGAAAACCGAATTCTTTCCTAGGGAAAGAATTTGGTTGTCCGTTTCTTTTGCTTTGGTATTTTCAGCGCTCTGGTGGAAAGTTACGGGTCGGGGTCAGGTAAGTGCAACTGAGTGCAGGTTAGGAATGTGTGCAATTGTGTTGACATGAGGGTTAGGGTGGGTTAGGTGAGTTAGGGTTGGGGCACGGGTTAGGTATGTGTGCGGTTGTGTGGACATTAGGGTTAGGGCGGGTTAGGTGAGTTAGGGTGCAGATTAGGTGAGTTAGGGTTAGGGCGCAGGTTAGGTATGTGTGCGATAGTGACGAACCTTAGGGTTAGGATTTGGGTTAAGGTAAGTGGATAGTTAGTGGTGTGTGTATAGTTTAGTGCAGGGTTAGGTGTAAGAGTTTAGGTGTATGTGTGTGGATCGCTGTTTGTTTGGTGTGCTTGTGTTGTGTGTATGTATTTTGGAACAGCTAATAGGAAAAAATTGCTGTTCTGAACGTTCGATGTTTGGTATTTTCGATTGGTAGGGTTCGATATTAGAACACTCGACATTTTGAATGTTTGGTGTTCTAATATAGACCCGATTTTGTGAGCATCCCTCTTCCCTGCTGATGTTTTGCTCCGGTACCAGTGCTGAGCAGCACATCAATTCCAAATAAAAAAAAAAAAATTACTCCTGTCCATGGCAGAAAAATCCTACCAGCTGTGGAGTAATTGGTGTACTGCCACAATTGCACTTTTTCTTGTGCCCCTGTTTTTAAGCTAAGTTACCATCAGTGGGTACTCCAGCACTATTTGATCCCATTACCTAGACACTATGTAGTAAGGTATATTATATCTTATTTGGTTGTTTTCCTAGCTACACTTTGGACTGCTGTCATTCTGAAACAATTTTAGGACCTTTTTCAGGATCATTTATTTAAATCAACACGTCTGCAATTAGTGAAATGTTTACCTTTTTGGTCTGTCACACCCTATTAAACTTTGATAACATCTTTAGCAGTGTAGCTTGAGGCTGTGAGTACAATGAAAAAAGATGGGAAAGAAGACCCCATTCCCTTGTGGCTTCTGAATTGGAGAGGGAATGATGTTGTATGAATCTTAACTTTTGCTCTGGGTATCATAAATTTGTATTAATTCTATAAATCCTGTAGAAGTTTAAATTTGTTCGCTTCAGTGTCAGTATTTTCCATATCATCAAAAATGTTTTCTGAATCTACACTTGCTTAGTAGAATTGCTTTTGCTGCATGTGAGAAGCTTATCACAGTTTTCTGTTCATCCAAAGTCCACCTTTTTTCAATGAATCTGCAGTGGCCACTAACTGATGTTTTTCTTTAAGTATTAATTTTGTAATCATCTTCTTCTTTCGTCTTTTCCCGGTTAGGGGTTGCCACAGCAGATCACCTGTCCGCTCATGATTGGCAGTGGAGTTTTACGGTGCCGAGTTGCCAGCCCGGCGCCCAACCTTCCACAGAAGGCACACACATGCACGCACTCACACCTAGGGCCAATTTAGTGTGTCCAGTCCACCTACAGCATGTCTTTGGGATGTGGGCGGAAACCAGAGCAGCCGGAGGAAACACACCCGGCCACAGGGAGGGCATGCAGACTCTGCACAGAAGGCACCCCAGCCGAGGATCAAACCGGAGAACCTCTTGCTATGAGGTGACAATGCTAACTGCTGCACCACCGCAGCCTCCCACAAGTATTAATTTTGTAATAATTGCTATAAGCAATTTATATTTGACATTTGGCAGCACATAGGCCTGTATATTTAAAAAGTTAATTTATTTTTAGGAATTAACAAAACTACTGCTTCTATGCAGAATACAAGAATCTTCATTTATAATAGCCCAAAACTTGACCAGCATCCTATCACTGCTAAGAGTTATTACTTTTAGCCTGTCCTGTAAGAACCTCAAGTAATCCTTCCTGTGTAACAGGAACCAACCATATTTGGTAAGCTGTGGCAATCCCAGACCTTGAAAAACTTCATTGTCATACTCCTTTTCTTCCACCAAGTTTGTCTGGTATAACTCTTGATCTGATGTTATCTTAGTCACCATTTGTCATGTTAGGGTCTAGGGTCTGACATCGGATCCGAGCCGGCATACTCTGACAACAGCTTAGCTCAAGCTCCTCCCCTCCCATGATGCTCTGCTGTCCTCCAATCCCTCCGATCTCATTTGCCGCTTGATTTAGACAGATACAGATTGCTCAGCTCTTCATGGTTAGTAAGTAGGTGTCTTTGTTTTGGAGATTTTTCCCTTTCGACCAGTTTCTCCCTTTGGGTAGTTAGTGGTTCTGCTGCTTTTGCCGTTATTTTTCCTTCCTTTTCCCCTCCTGTTTTTTCTGCGTATGCCATTTGGTGTCCTTTATGGGTGTTGTTGATTTGTGTTAACTAGATTTCTTGGTTAAGTAGTTATTATTGTGGAACTCTGTCATAATGGAAGGTTGGATAAGAGCCGTACTCCTCAGGTGCCCACTCTGCTACTAAACGGCAAGGAAAGTTCTCCTTCAATCTCCGAAAGGATGCCCTGAATTGCCTGTTCTCTGTTATACTGAGAGCTACCTGCCTTCTGGAAATCCGTCAGCAAACTGCTGTGTAGGTAACCTAAACAAACTGTGGAACTGTGACTATAACAAGTTGTCTCCCTGTAAACTTGACCTCTCACTTGTGTGCTTGCATCCTTCCACAGATATTTATCTCCCACTCCCCTCCTGTAAAGCTCCTTGTATCCTAAAGTTATATTCTGCTTTAGTGACTAGCTGTTACCCCATTCTGCCACAAGATGTCAACACTCCCTAGATAAAGTATTTAATTAATCCTATTTTCATTTTTGTATCACTAGAGCTAGAGATCTAATTCTGCTGTTACCCAATTAGCCCCTCCTTTGAACCTTGATGTCTGGGCCTTAATTTTACCCCAAGAACGACACTTACCCCATAACTACAGGACCAGCCATTGTCCATAGCCTCCCTCTCTGATTGTTTGCTTGCAGGATTCTCCTCTTCTTGGCTCTACCCGCTCCATTTGCCCTGCAGGCTCACTCCGCTCCCCTACCCTGCCCCCAAATTCCACCCGCCCCACTACTTCTACATTTATTCCATCCAGTAGTCTCCTCCATTCCTCCACCACTCCAATCACTCACTTCCTCACTTTACCCCTCCCTTTCTCATCTCCACCCATCAATTAAAGGCCATTCCCCCTACAATCTATACTCCACTCTATACCCCTACGTCATTCTCTTATACCCTACCTATATTATACCTCCCATACTACATTATCTTACAAACTTATACCATCTTACTATGCATTCTGCACTACTGCAAACCCTTCTTATCCCCTGTATCACCTTATTTCTAATTCCACTTTACCATACTACCTCCTATTCCTCCACTCCTCTTCCCCCTCCTTTCTGTCCCACTTCCACTCCCAGCCCCCATCTCACCCTCACAATACCTCACTTCCATACCATATCCTCCTCATTAGTACAGCCCAACCTTCTCCACTACTTTAAACCAAAGATCTTACCCACCTCAACTAAACATAACTTCCCTAAACCTCTGTCTTATTGTCCCAAACAGTCAAAAGGTAAACTAATTCTCCTACTACCTCCTTTCTTTTATCTGCCTGTTTTTAGCAGGTGATATACACCCAAACCGTGGACCTAGTACTACTAACAACTTCATCCCCCCAATAACTACCAATACCACCAGCCTCAAAATTGGAATATATATTTAGTGGGGGGTGCAGCCCCCCACAATAAAGTTTTCGAGTTGCTGCATTTTCGCTCATCTGAGCGTTTGCAATTTATAACATTCATTGTTTTAATATAGACCCCACATCTCTACTGAAAATAATTACTCTCAATGCCCAGAGTCTAAGAAATAAAGCAACGATCTTCCATGCCTGGCTAAACCAGAACCTACCAGACATTGTAGCCATCTCTGAGACTTGGCTAAAATCATACATCTCTGACTCTGAAATCCTACCCCCTGTTTTCCAAGCCCTTAGATATGACCACTTGAATAGAAAAGATGGAGGGATAGCCTTGATATTCTCTAATCTACTCCCCATTATTCTATACCCAAATCCCATTCCTCTATTCAACAACGCGGAACTAGTAATAGGTTTACTACAAATGAATAATCATAAAAGCATCTGCATCATATCCCTTTATATTTCCCCAGGTAACACCACCACCACTGCTCTAGAAGAAATCCTCCAATGGGCCTCAACTAATATTAACCTAGAGACCTACGTACTAGGTGATGTTAACATAGATTGGAACAAAATTAACAACCAGAATCTAGCCATATCTGTCAATCTATTCAACTTTATTCAATTTATTAACTCTATCACTAGACCTAACAAAATCTATTCTCCAGGATCTACTCTGGACTGGATCCTAGCTACCCACCCTAACAACATCTTACACTCAGGCATCCTTCCTGACTCTATTAGTGACCACCTACCTGCCTTTATCCACTGAGCAACCCATTCCTCCCCTCACCAGCACCAATACATACATACGCATAACCTTACAAACTTCAACCTTATAACCTCCTCAAACAAACTGGAATAATCTAAAAAAACTTCCTCTAGACAATGCCATTGATTATTTTAACTCAAGTTTCTAAATGTACTCTATTCCAAAGCTCTACCACAAACTAGGAGTCAAATCCAACTCCACCCCATGGTTAACTAAGGAAACCAAAAAACTTATGCAACAAAGAGATAAATGCTGGAAACTTTTTTAGCACAATAAACACCCTGAAACCCTTCTTTAAATATAAGCAACTCTGCAACATTACTAAAAGACATATATAATCAAAGACAAACAATCCCACTATATGAAACTCCAAGCCAACCACTCCAAAAACCCCAAACAATTCCAGAACTCCATTAATTCGCTTCTCAACCCAGGCACCAAAAACAACCCCTGCCCTGACACTACTAAGTCTGATCCAGAAATTGCCACTCTGTTCAACTCCTTTACTAACTCTCTAGCTGAACTAACGAAGTCCTTCCCAAATAACCCATCCACACAGGTTAGTCACTCTTCCCCAGCTTCTAAACCCAGCTCTCCCTCTACTTTTGAACTTAAACCTATTCTACCTCCTACATAAAAAAAACTTCTCAGCAAACTAAAACCATGCTCCAATGCCCCAGATAACATTCCATCTAACTTCTTAAAAATTGCTGCAGGCAGAATCGCCCTCCCCATTACCATCCTAATCAACAGATCCATACAGGAATCTTTAATGTCTCCAAGCTGTGGCATGCTGCCTTTATACATCCTCTCTACAAAGGTGGCAAAAATAATACCTCAACATTCGCCCCATAGGCATCCTCTCTCCAATATCACAAATATAGGAAAAATGCATTCACATCCAACTTAATACCCTTCCTAACCAAAAAACACCTTCTCTCTCAAACCCAACATGGTTTCTGTCCTGACCATAACACTATAACTGCTCTTCTCTCATTCCTAGATATAGTCAACCATGCTCGTGACTCTGGAAAAATAGTATCTACAGTTCTATTAGATCTCTCTAAGGCTTTTGATACAATCTCCCATACTCATCTCCTAAGCCACCTTGCTAACCTTAACCTCTCTCACAATACCCTATCCTGGTTCTCATGTTACCTGTATGACAGGTCTCAAGCTGTAAAATGGAGAAAATACACTTCAAACTTCCTTCCCACCCCTACTGGAGTTCCCCAAGGATCCATTCTTGGCCCAATGCAGTTTAACATCTTTATCAATGATTTCCACTCTGCCATCCCAAATACTAAAATCTTGCAATATGCAGATGACTCCACTTTAATCTGCTGTGCCACCAACCTCAGCGAACTTCAATCATACACTCAAACAGCCTTCACCACTGAGAACTGGATGCTACAAAACCACCTGTCTCTAAACACTAACAAATCCAAAATACTACTTTTCCCTCCCTCAGAATCCTCCCCTCTTGATAAAAAATTCTTTCCAAATTAGAAGCCATAACAATTCAACCATAGAAATTGTCACCCCTACGCCAAACTACGTTGGGTAACTATAGATGAACACCTAAAATTTGACACCCATATTCAACTAAACATCAAGAAAACACATCAAAAATGTGGCCTGCTATACAGAAACGTCCACTATCTCTCTCCTACTAGACAAACTCTCACCACTGCATATCTTCTTCCCTCACTAACGTATAGTGCTCCTCTACTAACTAACTTATCTGCCTCCATCTCTTCCAAAATGGAAAGTTGTTATAATAAAATTTCAAAATTCGCCATCAAAGCCAAATACTCCTCCCACCATTGCTCTGCCCTCCACTTACTAAACTGGCTAGAACTTCCCAACTGTCGAGGCTACTTCCAACATACTACTGCCCATAGCCTATTATTTAACCCTACTAAATGTCCCACACTATCCAACATCCTACAATCATACACTCCTAACAGGCCACTTAGATCTGCTCATCTAAACCTAATCACTGTCTACAAACCAAACTGCCCTGTGGGACAGCACCACAGAAAACTTTTGACAACTTCAAATCCCAACTCCATTCTTACTTTTTCTCTAATTGGAAGTGCAATTGCACTTTCCCCACCTAGCCTTCTTCTCTCTCTACTCTAAATTGTATTTCCATACTCCTATTTCTAACATCATAGCTCCCCCAGGATATTACTCAATCTAGCTTAGCTCCCCTTGGATATTATTCAATCTTCAGTTTTATCTTGTGTACATAATGTGAATATTGTAAATAGTCTGCTTTCCCTTTCTCTCCCCTACCTAACATTTGTACTTCTGCCATACTGCAGTAACAAAACTCTGGTTCTATGTAACCATTGAAACACTCATGTAAACATATGACTCGCATGCTATGTAACCAATGTCCCTCATGCCTCTGATTTGTAATGCATCTGTATCTTTGAATCTTAATTTTAATCTGTTAATGTTAACTGTGTAATGTGGAGCTTTTCTCCCTGTTCCTCCACTGAAAATGGGCTCCTGAGCCCAGTGGACCTCCCCGGTCTTCAAACTGAAATAAATAAATATTAGTGTTATTGTTATGTAATAGTAGTAGTAGTTTCCGGACTGATTGCTTGGTGTTTGGACTCCTGCACTTGTTTAGGACTTGATTTGGACTTTTCCTTCATTTGTGGTTTTGGGTTTTGTACCTTGTCAGACAAACCCTTGGGTTTCAAGAGATGCTCCTCATGTAGTCAGAAAATGCCCAATTCCAACTTGCACGAGGAGTGTCTCTATTGTCTCTGCTACGTCTGGAGGTAGAGTGCAGTATTTGTGCTGCCTTCAACCAGAGCCCTGGTCGACCATCGAAACAAGTTGCTTATTAAAGGCCTAGTTAAAGGGGGCCCCTTGATCACTGATACCCCTACCACAGCGGGGCCCATCAGGGGTGAAGAAAAAAGTTCCTCCCGGTGAGGAGGCCCTTCCAAATGACCCAGGCTGTCTGATCCCAAGTCTTCAGATCAGACTCCAACCCGGGCGGTGTCTGATCGAGAGCCTCTGGTCCCAGAGCTTCTAGGGAGTCCATCCCTAGATCCAAGGATTTGGACTCCAGGTCTTCGGATCTGACACTTTTGGTTCCCACTCTCGGATCCAAGGCTCCGGATTAGAGACCATCTGATCCGAGGATGGGTGCGGTGGCCACAGGTCTGACCATCTCTGATCTGAGAACAGTTACTTCGAATCCTGTTTTGCTCTCTGTTCTAAGCAGGTGTGATCAGAGGACCGTATCGGAACCCATTGTGGTGGAGGAGTTTCCCTCAGATCCCTTGGAAGCAGAACAGATTTTTCCCCTCCATGCAGGCCTCACTGTAGGGGGAGATGCACCCGTGCATGATTGGCCTCCTGGTCTTTTTTATGCCTTCCCACCTTTGCCTTTAATTCCCAGAGTACTTCAGAAAGCCAGACACCTCAAGACACAATTGCTCTCATTGCACCCTTCTGGCATCTGCAGATGTGGTTCCCCCTTCTACAGTCTGGTCTCACTTGAGGCACCCACCCTGGGTGCTCGATCCATCTCCGGATCTAATATCACATCAGTCTCTACATCTGCTCCTGAATCTTCAGACCCTTTGTCTGACAGCGTGGTATTCCACTTAGTGATCTTGGCCAAGTCCAGGCTAGCCTCGCCCATGAAGGATATTCTCCTTGCTTCCCAGAGATCTTCCACTGGGAAAGTGTATAACAGCAAATTGAAGAGGTTTTCTATCTGGGAAAAGAACAAGAATTTGGACCCCTTTTTGGCTTCCATTTCCAAGATTCTTCTCTTTCTGACCGATCTGTTTAAGGAAAGGGGCAGTTTTTCCACGATCAGGGTTCAGTTCGCAGCAATTTCAAATTTTCATCTTAACTATGAATCTACCTTTTCTTAGCTCTGCAAAGCCTTTTTGAAAGGTGCATTTCTTATGTTCTTCGTGTTTCACTGTTGCAGTCATTACATTTGGGTAATCCTGCTGGCAGGTTGCCCTCAGTTGGCCTGAATTCCAAAGTCCTGGGTCTTGCGTCGGCTGCTGTCGCCCTTTCCCTGATGTCAGGGGTATAAAAGAAGCAGCCAACGCCATTTTTTTAGTCTTTCTTTCCATGCGGTGCCCGAAGCAGAAGCAGTTCGCAAGTGCCAGTCGGCCGACTCCTGAGATTTTCGAATTAGAATTTCAGATCCGAAGTTTTCTATAAAGCTAAGTACCCCGTTGGGGAAACTTTTTTTTTTTTTTTGCTCCAGAATTGATGTCAGAAAAAATTAATAATTGTATTTCTTGTGGGAAGCAAATACCTCAAAGATTTTCATTCTTACTTGTACTCCTTGCCTAGGCCCTGATCATAATTTTCTAGGTTGTCAGTTTTGTGCTAGATTTAACCAACGCACTATTAAGCGTCTGTATGATTATGCTTTAAACTACTTTGGATGCAGATTTAATTATCCAGAAATGTCGGAAAGCCATCAGACTACCGGAATTCACAAAAAACGAAAAGAAAAAGAAAGACCGAGGCCCAAAACCGACGGCGAAGCTTCTCCTAAGCCAGTCGCTGGTTCTCAGGTGCTTTCGCAGTCCCTGACGACTGCTACTTTAGAGTCACAGGCCGCTACCGACTCCCACGTGGAGTCTGCCATGCCGCTGGAAACTCAAGGTATTGGAGCCTCGGACGCTATTCCTTCAGACGGGTCCGGAGCCACCGAGAAGGCACCGGCTTCTAAGGGTGTATTGAGACCCAAACATCTATACATTAAACCGACTTCAAAGGCAAAGACTAAAGCACCTTCAAAGGCAAAGAAGCTACCTCAAGAGCCACGTGGACAGGCCTCCATGCCCAGAAAACAGATGCTCAAAATGGCTGAAGACTAGATTACCTTAATCAGGGATTCCCATCCCCCTCTTGATGAGAGGCCTAGGCAAGAGACTGACTATGAATCTTCAGATCAGGTTTCCATTTCTTCTGATTCCTCTTCTGATCAGGAATATTCTTTTCCCTCCTATGAGGATTCTGATGCTGAAGAATCCATACCTTCAGCTTCTCCTCTGGAGGATTATTCTTTTTGGGAAACCTTGCATACCATGAGGGAGCATTTCCACTGGGAGAACAAAGATTTTTCAGAGTCTAAAAAGAGACTTGGGGATTTCCTGTTACTACCTCAGCACAAGCCACTAGCCATCCCTCCTGTGTTAGACATTATAGATGTGTTTTCGAAGTCTAGCCTTACCCCTGACTCCTTACTTCCAGCACCTGTTAAACCTGAAAGATATCACAGGGTTCCTGACTCACATAAATTCTTTTTTAAAAACCCTGCTGCAGACCCAAAAACTATTTCTCAGGGTCCCAAGGGTGTTGAGGCTTCCTTTGCTAAAAACCCTACCCCTTCTGACAGGGATTCTAGGGCATTGGATAGATGGGAAAAAAGGTTTACACATCTGCTACCTTGGCTATAAGGGCCTTGAACTGTCAGTTTCATATGCTCAAATATCCGCAACATGTCATGGCATTGCTTAAACAGAAAATGTTAAATTCTGAATTTGCAAAAAACAAGGAAATGCAGGATATATTGCATGCAGCTGAACAAGTTGGAAAGCATACGTTGCAATGTGGTTTTGATTTTTTTAGAGGCCTCCTGCAGGGCCGCAGTTACAGGTTCTGTAATTAGAAGGCATGCTTGGTTAAAGGAACAAAATCTGCCTGATCATGTTAGTTAAATTATTGGATGCACCTTTACAGCATGATTCTTTGTTTGGTGTTAAGGCAGAGGAGGTGTTAAAGAAAATGGAGGACAAGGCTAAATCTATGCAAACAGTCAAAGATTTCTTACAAGTACAGCCACCTAGGTTTAGTAGACACTGGCCAACATAGAATTGGTCCTTTCCTGTGTCACAGACCTCAAAGGGGCAGACCCAGATGCCCTAGAGGCAGATCCCAGGCGCAAGTTTCCC